>NC_092736.1:22580592-22851532 GCF_047496885.1 Scyliorhinus torazame | reverse complement strand
TCCCTGGCCCCCCTCCCCCCGTCTCCCTGGCCCCCCTCCCGGCCCCCCCCGCTCTCCCTGGCCCCTCGCCTCCTGCCCCTCCCCGCTCTCCCTGGCCCCCTCCCCCGCCTCCCTGGCCCCCTCCCCCGCCTCCCTGGCCCCCTCCCCCCGCCTCCCTGGCCCCCTCCCCCGCCCTCCCTGGCCCCCTCCCCTCCGCCTCCCTGGCCCCCTCCCCCGCCTCCTGGCCCCCCTCCCCCCGCCTCCCTGGCCCCCTCCCCCGCCTCCCTGGCCCCCTCTGCCCCCCGCCTCCCTGGCCCCCTCCCCCCGCCTCCCTGGCCCCCTCCCCCGCCTCCCTGGCCCCCTCTCCCCCGCCTCCCTGGCCCCCTCCCCCGCCTCCCTGGCCCCCTCCCCCGCCTCCCTGGCCCCCCTCCCCCGCCTCCCTGGCCCCCCTCCCCCCGCCTCCCTGGCCCCCTCCCCCGCCTCCCTGGCCCCCTCCCCCGCCTCCCTGGCCCCCTCCCCCGCCTCCCTGGCCCCCTCCCCGCCTCCCTGGCCCCCCTCCCCCGCCTCCCTGGCCCCCTCCCCCGCCTCCCTGGCCCCCTCCCCCGCCTCCCTGGCCCCCTCCCCCGCCTCCCTGGCCCCCTCCCCCGGCCTCCCTGGCCCCCTCCCCCGTCTCCCTGGCCCCCTCCCCCGTCTCCCTGGCCCCCTCCCCCGTCTCCTGGCCCCTCCCCGTCTCCCTGGCCCCCTCCCCCGTCTCCCTGGCCCCCTCCCCCGTCTCCCTGGCCCCCCTCCCCCGTCTCCCTGGCCCCCTCCCCCGTCTCAGTGTGTTTGGAGATGATTTAAAGTAGTTCCAATTTTATCATCCTGTTATTTCACACTCTCTCTCGTCCCCCTCCCTCTCTCTCTCTCTCTCTCTCTCTCCAGTCCCCTCCCTCTCTCTCTCTCTCTCTCTCTCTCTCCAGTCCCCTCCCTCTCTCTTTCCTCCAATTCCTCTCTCTCTCTCTCTCTCTCTCTCTCTCTCTCTCTCTCTCTCTCTCTCCTCTCTCTCTCTCTCTCTCTCTCTCTAATCCCTCATTCCCCTCTTCGTCTGACGCTCTATCTACCTCTCCTCGTTTTACTTCAAATATTTATCCATTTTCACTGAAAAGAAAAAACAGGGCTCAGCTTCAACCTGTAATTGGGAAAAGCTTCCCATGCTCCAGGAACCCTCTGTGTAAATTTCCCTTAACCTATTTCCTCCCACCGAGAGATTTTTGTAAGATCATTCCTCATAACTGAATTAAAGAAAACAGATTGTTCCTATTTACTGCGTCTACAACTCTCCATAACTTTGAAAGGCTCAGTTACATTTCTTAATCTGCTCTGCTTCATTGGAAATAATGTCAATGTGCCACGATTCCCCACATACTTGACTTGCCTTACCCCTAGCATCATATACACTGAACAGTCTCTGTAGTTTTATCCTTTCTATAATGATGCACCCAATCTGTGCACAATGCTTTGGGACCAAACCCGTAATTGATGTAGCTTCGCTAATATTCTACTTTAAAAAAATAAAATTATTTCATGGGTTGCAGGCGCCTCTGTAAAGCCAGCATTTGTTACCCATGCCCGATTCTCACTGAGAAGGCAGTGGCGAGCCATCACTTTGACCCACTGAAGGGCATCTGAGGTAGGTACACCCACCGACAGTGGTGTTAGGAAGCGAACCCAAAAGAGAAAATGCTGGAAAATTTCAGCAGGTCTGGCAGCATCTGTAAGGAGAGTAAAGAGCTAACGTTTCGAGTCCAGATGACCCTTTGTCAAAACGTTAGCTCTTTTCTCCCTACAGATGAGATTTTCCAGCATTTTCTCTTTTGGCTTCAGATTCCTTAATGCGCAATAATTTGCTTTTATCCAGTGTTAGGAAGGGACTTCCAGGACTTTGACCCAGTGATGACGGCAATAAAACCTCCATCTACCTGCATTGCATTTTCATGGAACCAGTGTTTCTGACATCCGTTATTTTCGCAACTTCACAGAACTTTCCTTTGACTCGAAGCATTATGATCTAGGGATCAGTCCTGGATGTATTCTTAAAATTGATCCCCATTTTGACCTCATTCATTCCCCTTTTCCAGTGTGTTTGGAGATGATTAAAGTAGTCCAATTTTATCATCCTGTTATTTCACATCTCTCTGAATTATCTGAAGATCCCCATTTTTATTTAATCTCCACTGTTTGGTGTCCTGTAGTGTATTGTACCATTTCGGTTCCTAGTTCTTAACATTATCCATGAGGATTCTATCTTAAAGCCAATGCACAAAAGGCACGTTTCTGTTCCATCAATGTGATGGAATCCTTCACTATCAATGTTACCAGTGTTTGCCCCTACCCTCGAACATTATATAAAGTTCTGATCCCATCCCATTATATCTCCATTGCTATTAATATCTCTCCTCGGCTATTAATTCTTCTGGCCCTTAAATTTATTTTGAATGCGCACACCTTTTAATTCTTCCTTTTTTGGAATGTTGAGCAGTATTTATTGTCCTAGTTTTATCACTTTTTAAAAAATGTCCCTTTCTCCTTCTACAATGTTTTTAGGCATAGCAGAAAATGCTGGGCAATCTCAGCAAGTCTGACAGCATCTGTGGGAGAGAGAATAGTGCTAACGTTTCACGTCCAGCTTTGACAAAGAGTCATTCAGACGCGAGACGTCAACTCTATTCTCTCTCTGCAGATGGGGCACGGTAGCACAGTGGTTAGCACAGTTGCTTCACAGCTCCAGGGTCCCAGGTTCAATTAGCCGCTTGGGTCACTGTCTGTGCGGAGTCTGCACGTTCTCCCCGTGTCTGCGCGGGTTTCCTCCGGGTGCTTCGGTTTCCTCCCACAGTCCAAAGATGTGCAGGTTAGGTGGATTGCCCATGCTAAATTACCCTTAGTGTCCAGAAAAGGCGGTTGGAATTGCTGGGTTACGGGAATAGGGTGGTGGTGTGGGCTTAGGTGGAGTGCTCTTTCCAAGGGCCGAATGGCCTCCTTCTGCACTGTAAATTCTATGATGTTCGACCTGCTGAGATTTTCCATCATTTTCCGTTTTGTTTTCAGATTCCAGCATCCGTGGCAATTTGCTTTTATCTTTTTATTTTTTGGCTTGTTTCCACACCACCTCCCCTTCACAGTATTTTCTTGCCATTGATTTCAGCTAAATATTCTGAGTCTACAATAACCTACCCATACCCCTTCTCTAGTCTCAAAGGACCATGTTGTTTCTGTAGCCAGCCAGCTAAATACTGTAGTCTAAGAATATCTTTTATTAAGAAGTAAAGTCTTGATTTCTGAAATGAATAATGCGAGGTACTACCGCGGTAATTTAAAAAAGGTTTATATCCCCCCACCCCTCTCTTTCCAAGTTGTCAGAAAATCGAGACCCAACAGATGCTGAACTTCAGGAACAATCTTTCACTCGCACCATTGACGAGGAAGCTGAAATGGAAGAGCAGGCAGATAGAGATCGGGATGAAGAGCACCCGGAACAAGAGGAGGAAGAAAGAGAACAAGAAGTCATGACTGCTGGAAGTGAGTAAAAGCTGCCTGAAATCAATTCATTTTGAATGGGATTTGGATGCAGCTGATGCTGTCTTAAAACATCAGTGAAGATGTTTCTAGTTCTGGCCGACAATGCCACCAATTTGATTCATCCCATGTTTTAAGTACGTATTGTATATGAAGCAGTAATAATTCCGTGAACAGGGCATTTGGGTCTGATTTATGTGATGTCTGGAAGACTTCAGGAATATTGGATTCTAAGTATTGGGCAATTTAAGGGTTCAAAGCCTGTGGTTAGTGTGTGTTTGACTGCAGTGACCATATTTTATTTAATCTGTTTTGGTGGGCCTAGATGCTTTTAGCAGCCAGAAGGTGTAATTGACAAAGGAATATTTATTCAGTCTGAACAAATGGACTGGGGTTTGACTGGGAAAGTCCCTGGGGAGTTGATGTGCTTTGCAGCCTGCAGAGATAATTTGTTTTTCAGCTCGGGGAGATGAGGTCATTGCTGGGTGGAGCCGAGAATGCAGAGACACATTCTGCAAAGCTTTAGAGAGGCAGTTTTTGGAGAAACCTTGGAGAGAGGAGTTGAATTCTGAGCTGCCTGACGCTGAGTCCACAATTCTCCCACAGTAAGATAGATTGAGAGCAGTTTGTTTCTCTTCTTTTTGTTTAAAGGAAAATTGAATAGTAGTGATTAAGGAAGCTGTTTTTTTCGGGTGAGAAGTTAAAAAGTTTAATATTGTATTCATAATAAAGTTTTGTTTTAAAAATATCCAAGCCCTATTTCTTCATTCAAACATTCCTGGAGTGAATCATTCTTTCCGCACATAAACTAAAATATTGGTGTTTTGGTTCAGTGTCCTAACCACTGTTGGGATCTGGTCTGGGATTGGAGTATTTAACACTTGATATATTGCTAGGGTTAGTAAACAGAATTACAAATATTGGGAACTTGACACCTGGCTAGAAATGGTGGGATGCACAAAGCTCAAACATTCTAAATAATCTCTACTAAATCTCCATTTCCAGCAATTTTCACCCTGAAATACACAGCAGCAAACTGAGAGGTGAAGCTTAACATCTGGGATCAGTTAGAGACATTTTGTCAGGTGTACAGCGAAAGCCATAAGTTGAGCTTTGACTAAGTCTATATTACAATTGCCTACAACACTCACTTGGAGTAAGCTTCACAAAACAGTTGTATGGATCTAATTGGTGCAGATGATCTTCACTGATGGTGGCTGCATTATTATCCTTGTGCAAAAGAATCCTCCCTCCTCATCCCGACTGGCACCAAGTTTGTGGAAGGTACTGACTTTTCTAAAATAAGTTTGTATTACAAGGGTCTTGAAATACTTATATCCTCTACATTGGGAACTCTAGTTTCTCCTCAATCCTTTGTGGCACCCTTTTTTTTTTTGAGGGCTCAATGTGAGCAGACTACGATGTTTGTACGGTGAGGTAAATGGAAATCTGGTGGATACCACCCCCACACTGGGAAGAAAAGCTGTAAAGGGGATTTGTGCTTTGTATTTTGTTTTGAGTTTAAAATTTGGACCTGCCAGTAAGCCTATGAAGAAGAGCTAGAAAAGACCCGACATATCCAATTATCTTTATTTTCTTGGCATTGAGCCTCTTCGTTGAGGAGTTTTTCCCTTACTTTTGCAAGAATACTGACGGAGTTTTCCCTGCTGCTGAATGTTACTGTCGTAACAAACAGAATCAGACGGAGTGTTGTGTTATTAGTTTGCATAATGCATAATGTGCTGCTTCACTGATGTCCTTTTGGTAAGGAAATCTGCCACCCCTACCTGGTCTGACCTACATAAGACTCCAGATTCACCACAATGTGGTTGACCCTTAACTGCCCTCTGAAATTGGGCAATTGGGCATCAAATGTCAGCCACGTCATATGAAAGAAATTTTGTTGTTCCAAATCTTTCAAGAATTCTCAACACTCCACTTGTTTATTCTTTTAAAGTAAGTGACTTTGTAGTTCAAAACTGAGGTATTATTGCTCTGGACTAAAGAATTAATTTCGACCCGTGATAACCTAAAACACAAAAAAAGATTGCATTGCCAAATGAATTGCCAAATGAATCAAATGTCAGCCACTTCATATGAAAGAAATTTCCTTGTTCCAAATCTTTCAAGAATTTGATGGGGCATAGGTAGGCCACATCTGGAGTATTGTGTGTCATTTTGGTGTCCATATCTGAGGAAGGATATTCTTGCTATGGAGGGAGTGCAGCGAATGTTTAACCTGGGATGTCACGACTAAGTCACTTAGGATTATATTCACTGGAGTTTAGAAGAGTGAGAGGGGATCTCATGGGAACTTATACAATTCTAACAGGGTAGATTCAGAATGAAAGTTCCTGATGGTGGGGGAGTCCAGAGCTAGAGGTCATAGTTTGAGGATAAGGGACAAACCTTTTAGGACTGAGGTGAGGAGAAATTTCTTCACCCGGAGAGCCGTGAATCAGTGGAATTCACTACCACAGAAAGTAGTTGAGGCGGAAGCATTGTGTAATTTCAAGAAGCAATTAGACATTGCTCTTGGGGCTAAAGGGATATGGGGGGGGGAGGCAGGCAGGATTAATGAATGGCAGAGCAGGCTCGAAGGGCCGAATGGCCAGCTCCTGTTTCTATTTTGTATGCATGTTTCTATGTATGAGCCTGTGCTGTGAGAAGGAATCTGCATTCACAGAGGAGTACAGGTTAGAGAATCCGAGCCTGGTTGTAGCTGAGTCTCTGACAATCATTCCATACTAACATAGTTTTACCATTGTGAGCAAGGGATTGTTCAATTGCCCCTTGCACCAGATCGGAAAACTACTGCACCTAGTGAGAATAAAATTTATTTTTAGCAAACTAAAGATAATTTTTCAAAATTAGTAGTGCTTTGCATATTCACTTGCAGGAGTGTTTTGTTGCATGTCCTCCAAAAGGGACTCATTTCCCTCAAGTGCAGCTATGCAGAACAGTGCCGGCAGCACTGTTCAATTCCCGTACCGGCCTCCCCAAACTGGCGCCGGAATGTGGCGACTAGGGGCTTTTCACAGTAACTTCATTGAAGCCTACTTGTGACAAGCTATTATTATTAGTCTGCCTTTATCAAATGGAATATTATTTCCATCTCTTCATAGGTAGATAGTATATTGCCGATACCATTTAAAAAAAAAACACAAAAAATGGGGATCATTTTTGGCTATGCTTCTGCTAGCTTTTAATGAATGTTCTGTTTGTTTGTGTTTTGTGTTGCATGTTACAGAAATCTTTCAATGTTTTCTATCAGCCCGTGAAGTTGCTCGCGGTCGTGATCGAGAGAGAATGAGCAGCACACCTGGAATCGGAAATGGGACTGTCGTCCGACTAGACGATCCGCCGTCTCAGCTCCGGGAAGAACGGCGAGCGAGCACTGCACTTACAGAGGGACAGGACCTTTACACAGCAGCGTGCAACTCTGTCATCCATCGCTGTGCGTTGTTAATTCTGGGAGTCACACCGGTCATACAAGAGTTACACCAAAAGGAGGACGGGCAGATGGGACATTCTGGAGCTAATGAGGGGCTTGGTTTTATGACCAGGTTAGAAACCATTTTTTTGTTAAGAATATAATCAAAATGATCAAAAGACCAATTAGAGGGAAAGACATGACATGTTACCTATCTAACAATTGCAAATTGTACTTAATTATTTTGCACAGTAATTGACAGAATCCAGTGCAGAAGGAGGCCACTCAACCCATCAAGTCTGCACTGACCCCACCAAGAGCACAGTACCTAGGCCCACTCCCCCGACCTATCCCTGTAACCCTACTTAGCCTGCGCATCTTTGTACTGTGGGAGGAAACCGGAGCACTTGTAGGAAAGCCACGCAGACACTGGGAGAATGTACACAGGCAGTCACCCAAGGCCAGAATCGAACCCGGGACCCTGGCAATGTGTAGTATTCTTTCACTTGTTAACAACCCTTAACATACCAAGCCTAGAAAATTTGTGACAATCTATCCCTCTAATCAGGATGTGTTCTCTGGGTTGGTACCTAATCTTGGCTATATACTTTGTACTGTTGAAGCTGCAAGTTAAAGGCAGCCTGTGAACAAAGAACAAAGAAAAGTACAGCACAGGAACAGGCCCTTCGGCCCTCCAAGCTCGTGCCGACCATGCTGCCCGACTAAACTACAATCTTCTACACTTCCTGGGTCCGTATCCCTCTATTCCCATCCTATTCATATATTTGTCAAGATGCCCCTTAAATGTCACTATCGTCCCTGCTTCCACCACCACCTCCGGCAGCGAGTTCCAGGCACCCACTACCCTCTGTATATTAAAAAAAAAAAACTTGCCTCGTACATCTACTCTAAACCTTGACCCTCGCACCTTAAACTTATGCCCCCTAGTAATTGACCCCTCTACCCTGGGGAAAAGCCTCTGACTATCTGCTCTGTCTATGCCCCTCATAATTTTGTAGACCTCTATCAGGTCGCTCCTCAACCTCCGTCGTTCCAGTGAGAACAAACCGAGTTTATTCAACCGCTCCTCATAGCTAATGCCCTCCATACCAGGCAACATTCTGGTAAATCTCTTCTGCACCCTCTCTAAAGCCTCCACATCCTTCTGGTAGTGTGGCGACCAGAATTGAACACTATACTCCAAGTGTGGCCTAACTAAGGTTCTATACAGCTGCAACATGACTTGCCAATTCTTATACTCAATGCCCCGGCCAATGAAGGCAAGCATGCCGTATGCCTTCTTGACTACCTTCTCCACCTGTGTTGCCCCTTTCAATGACCTGTGGACCTGTACTCCTAGATCTCTTTGACTTTCAATACTCTTGAGGGTTCTACCGTTCACTGTATATTCCCTACCTGCATCAGACCTTCCAAAATGCATTACCGCACATTGTCCGGATTAAACTCCATCTGCCATCTCTCCGCCCAAGTCTCCAAACAATCTAAATCCTGCTGTATCCTCTGACAGTCCTCATCACTATCCGCAATTCCATCCATCTTTGTGTCATCTGCAAACTTACTAATCAGACCAGTTATATTTTCCTCAAAATCATTTATATATACTACAAACAGCAAAGGTCCCAGCACTGATCCCTGCGGAACACCACTGGTCACAGCCCTCCAATTAGAAAAGCACCCTTTCATTGCTACTCTCTGCCTTCTATGACCTAGCCAGTTCTGTACCCACCTTGCCAGCTCACCCCTGATCCCGTGTGACTTCACCTTTTGTACTGGTCTACCATGAGGGACCTTGTCAAAGGCCTTACTGAAGTCCATATAGACAACATCCGCTCCCCTACCTGCATCAATCATCTTTGTGACCTCTTCGAAAAACTCTATCAAGTTAGTGAGACACGACCTCCCCTTCACACAACCATGCTGCCTCTCACTAATACGTCCATTTGCTTCCAAATGGGAGTAGATCCTGTCTCGAAGAATTCTCTCCAGTAATTTCCGTACCACTGACTTAAGGCTCACCGGCTTGTAGTTCCCTGGATTATCCTTGCTACCCTTCTTAAACAAGGGAACAACATTGGCTATTCTCCAGTCCTCCGGGACATCACCTGAAGACAGTGAGGATCCAAAGATTTCTGGCAAGGCCTCAGCAATTTCCTCTCTAGCTTCCTTCAGTACTCTGGGGTAGATCCCATTAGGCCCTGGGGACCTATCTACCGTAATATTTTTCAAGGCGCCCAACACCTCGTCTTTTTGGATCTCAATGTGACCCAGGCTATCTACACACCCTTCTCCAGACTCAACATCTACCAATTCCTTTTCTTTGGTGAATACTGATGCAAAGTATTCATTTAGTACCTCGCCCATTTCCTCTCCCTCCACACATAGATTCCCTTGCCTACCTTCAGTGGGCCAACCCTTTCCCTGGCTACCCTCTTGCTTTTTATGTATATGTAAAAAGCCTTGGGATTTTCCTTAATCCTATTTGCCAATTACTTTTCGTGACCCCCTTCTAGCCCTCCAGACTCCTTGCTTAAGTTCCTTCCTACTTTCCTTATATTCCACATAGGCTTTGTCTGTTCCCAGCCATTTAGCGCTGACAAATGCCTCCTTTTTCTTTTTGACGAGGCCTACTCTATATCACGTTATCCAAGGTTCCTGAAAATTGCCGTATTTATCCTTCTTCCTCACAGGAACATGCCGGTCCTGAATTCCTTTCAACAGACACTTGAAAGCCTCCCACGTATCAGATGTTGATTTGCCCTCAAACATCCGCCCCCAATCTAGGTTCTTCAGTTCCCGCCTAATATTGTTATAATTATCCTTCCCCCAATTTAGCACATTCACCCTAGGACCACTCTTATCCTTGTCCATCAGCACTTTAAACTTTATTGAATTGTGGCCACTGTTACCAAAATGCTCCCCTACTGAACTTCTACCACCTGGCTGGGCTCATTTTCCAATACCAGGTCCAGTACAGCCCCTTCCCTAGTTGGTCTGTCTACATATTGTTTTAAGAAGCCCTCCTGGATGCTCCTTACAAACTCTGCCCCTTTAAGCCCCTGGCACTAAGTGAGTCCCAGTCAATAGTGGAGAAGTTGAAGTCTCCCATCACAACAACCCTGTTGTTTTTACTCTTTTCCAAAATCTGTCTACCTATCTGCTCCTCTATCTCCCGCTGGCTGTTGGGAGGCCTGTAGTAAACCCCCAACATTGTGACTGCACCCTCTTATTCCTGATCTCTACCCATATAGCCTCACTGCCTCGGAGGTGTCCTCCCGCAGTACGGCTGTGATATTCTCCCTAACCAGTAGCGCAACTCCGCCTCCCCTTTTACATCCCCCTCTATCCCGCCTGAAACATCTAAATCCTGGAACGTTTAGCTGCCAATCCTGCCCTTCCCTCAACCAGGTCTCTGTAATGGCAACAACATCATAGTTCCAAGTACTAATCCAAGCTCTAAGTTCATCTGCCTTACCTGTAATAATACTTGCATTAAAACATATGCACTTCAGGCCACCAGCCCCGCTGTGTTCAGCAACCTCTCCCTGTCTGCTCTGCCTCAGAGCCATACTGGCCCTATTCCCCAGTTCTCCCTCAATGCTCTCACCTTCTGACCTATTGCTCCCGTGCCCACCCCCCTGCCATACTAGTATAAACCCTCCCGTGTGACACTAGCAAACCTCGCGGCCAGGATATTTATGCCTGTCCAGTTTAGATGCAACCCGTCCGTATATAGGTCACACCTGCCCCGGAAGAGCTCCCAGTGGTCCAGATAACAGAAACCCTCCCTCTTACACCAGCTGTTTAGCCACGTGTTTAGCTGCTCTAACGTCCTATTTCTAGCCTCACTGGCACGTGGCACAGGGAGTAATCCCGAGATTACAACCCTAGAGGTCCTGTCTTTTAACTTTCTGCCTAGCTCCCTGACCTCCTGCTGCAGGACCTCATGCCCCTTCCTGCCTATGTTGGTACCAATATGTACAATGACCTCTGCCTGTTTGCCCTCCCCCCTTCAGGATGCCTGCTACCCGTTCAGAGACATCCTGGACCCTGGCACCAGGGAGGCAACATACCATCCTGGAGTCTCTTTCACGTCCACAGAAGCGCCTATCTATGCCCCTGACTATAGAGTCCCCTATGACTATTGCTCTTCTATGCTTTGACCCTCCCTTCTGAACATCAGAGCCAGCCGTGGTACCACTGTGACACAGCAAAACTTTTTTATTCAGGTTGGCACTTAACGACTCCAATATTTTTCCTGCTATTATTTATCCATTTTCTTCTGTGTTTTTATCTTTTTATGCTTTTTATGTCCGTATCAGTGAGATTGCATATGCTCAGCAATCTGTAAATCACAGAATCCCTACAGTACAGAAGGAGGCCATTCGACCCATTGAGTCTGCACCAACTCTCCAAAGGAGCACCCTACCTAAGCTCACACCCCTCCCTATCCCTTTTGGGCACTTAAGGGACAATTTACCATGGCCATGTGCAAACTCCACACAGTCACCCACGGTCTCAATCGAACCCGGTTCCGTAGCGCTGTGAGGTAGCAGTGCTAACCACTGTGCCACCCTCGTATAATTTCCAACCTGTACCTTTTTTAATTTCATTTAATTTTCAATGTTCAGATATTTTTAATTCATTGGATGTGAGTATCACTGGCATTTATTGCCCTTGAATTGAGTGGCTTGCTAGGGTATTTAGGAGTCAACCACATTGTTGTGATGTGGATCTGGAGTCAGACCTGGTAAGGATAGTAGATTTTCATTCCTAAACACCATTAGTGAACCTTTATTAAATTCACATCTCACCACTGGGGGAATTTTAATCTGGGACCCCCAAATCCTGGGTCTCTGGATTGCTAATTCTTTTAAAAAATAAATTTAGAGTACCCAATTCATTTTTTCCAATTAAGGGGCAATTTAGCATGGCCAATCCACCTACCCCACACATCATAGATCGTAGAATTTACAGTGCAGAAGGAGGCCATTCGGCCCATCAGGTCTGCACTGGCTCTTGGAAAGAGCACCCTACCCAAGGTCAACACCTCCACCCTATCCCCATAACCCAGTAACCCCACCCAACACTAACGGCAATTTTGGACACTAAGGGCAATTTATCATGGCCAATCCACCTAACCTGCACATCTTTGGACTGTGGGAGGAAACCGGAGCACCCGGAGGAAACCCACGCACACACTGGAAGGATGTGCAGACTCCGCACAGACAGTGACCCAAGCCGGAATCGAACCTGGGACCCTAGAGCTGTGAAGCAATTGTGCTATCCACAATGCTACCGTGTTGCCCACATCGTTGGGTTGTGGGGGCGAAACCCACGCAAACACGGGGAGAATGTGCAAACTCCACACGGACAGAGACCCAGAGCCGGGATCGAACCTGGGACCTCAGCGCCATGAGGCAGCAATGCTAACCACTGTGCCACCGTGCTGCCCAGTCAATTGCTAATTCAGTGACGATGCTTCTATGCCGCTGCCTCCACCATCTCTTGTGGATTGCCAGAAGCTGCACTCGTCCCTGATGATGCACACTGCCTTCCCCTTACTCCAAGTCTTTTGTTTTGCGTGGGTCCTCTGAACTTTTTCTGCTGTTGATACAAATATAGAGGGCCTGATTTTAATAATCCAAACTCAAATATTGGAGTTCCTTTCGTTGAAAGTTGGTGCTTGGGTTAGGTTGATTGGTCATGCTAAATTATCCCGTAGTGTCCAAAGATGTGCAGGTTAACTTGGGGTTATGGGATAGGGTCGGGGGAGAGGGCCTTGGTAGGGTGTTCTTTCGGAGGGTCGGTGCAGACCCAATGAGCCAAATGGCTTCCTCCTGCATTGGAGGAGTTCTACGGTTCGTCTGTGCTAAAGAGGCATCGAAGATGCAAGTGCCAAACCAGAGGGAACAAAATTGCAGATCAATTGCAGATCTACAGGGAAAGAGCTGGGGAGTGGAGCTAGCTTTTGCAGAGCGATGGCATGTTTACAATGGGTTGAATAGTTTCCATCTGCGCTGTGACAATTTTTATGATTGTAATAAAGAAATAGCTTTGCCTTGAGGACACTACTTCTGGAAACCTACTTCTAATAGTATCTATGATACTAATTTGCCTCTGAAACCAGCTGCTTTCAAACCTTCCTGATCCAAATTGTTTTATTTACTCTGCTGCTGAAGAAAGTAACACCAGCTGCAGTAGATCTATTCCCAATGTGGCAAGTTATTACTCTACTTTTCAACACATTGTTACGGGTATTCTCACAATAGCCTGCATGGGCAAAGTGCAGTAATCTGAAATTTTGAAATCCTACAGTGTCGGGTGCAGCAGTGGATTGTTTAATTAACCGCTGGTTTCATTCACTTCTTTTGGGGATACCTATGCAAATTGCTGAGACCCTACTTTGGATTGTACTCTGTTCCTGGTTGGATTGATGAACTAAGATTCAACTGATCCCCTCCCCCCAGGTGTCAGATGAAATTATTCAGCAGAAAATCTCAGTATTGTATGGACGGATGCAAAAGGGATTCAGTGGCAAGGGCCACAAAAGAAATATAACCACTGTCAAATCCCCTGGTACACTAGAATTTCAGAGTTGTACACAATGTGTTATGTTTACCTACAGAAAACAATTGCTGTAGTTTTTAGGAGGGGTGTTTTGGCATACGAAGCCAGGTTTTCTGCCCATTCAAGGCCACTTGCGGTCTTTACATCTTGAGACCTGTGAGGCGCTCCACAAACCCGTTGCATCGTTCCATTGACTGACCATGTAAAGTAGCCTTCTGCTTTTTGGACTCCATCAGAAAAGCTAATGTGTTTAAGGTAGCAGCTGGATTCTCTCTGCGCAACTGGCTTGAAAATATGATGATGGTCCCCACCACCACCCATCATCTACAGATGTCTATGAAAGTTTGAAATCCTCCCTATCCAAATCCCAGAACTACTGATCGTATATATCATTATATCTGAACAGTGCACTTTTTCCTCTTGCAACTGAATAACTTGGTGAAAACCTCTAGGTCAGTGATGGGCAACCTGGGCCAGTGAGTGGGCCGCATGGGTGGCCCTCCTTCATCTCAGTGGGCCACAAGATTGAAATCGGGCTTGTTCACGAAATATGACCCCATGTCTAAGACGAATACATTTAATACATGCCAAATATTTTGTGGTCATAGGAAGCACTTTATCATTTATATATTAATAGAACTATCATCAGCTTCAAATGGCAAAAACAAAAGAAGCAAGCTCCTACAAGAGAGGAGACAGTCCTGGACTTAATTTTAGGTAACAAAGCCAGGCAAGCGGTTGAAGTATCAGAGGGGAGCATTTTACAGGCAGTGAGTGTAACTCGGTTAGATTCAAAATTGTTATGGATGGGCCTGAAATAAAGTTCTAAATTGGGGTAAGCCTGATTTTAATGAGATCAGATATGATATTATTATGGGAGCAAACACAGGTAAATCTGTGGCAGAAGAGTGGGATGCATTCAGGAAGGAAATGGGGAGAGTACAGGGCCAACATGTTTCAATTAAGAAAAGTGGTGGGAGCAACAAATTCCAGTGAACGTCGTCCATTTGGACTTCAGCAAGGCGTTTGATACGGTCCCGCGTGGGAGACTGTAAGGTCCCGCGTGGGAGACTGATTGCGGAGGTAAGAGATCATGGGATCCAAGGAAATGTTGGCAAATTGGATCCAGAATTGGCTGAGTGGCAGGAAGTAGAGTGTGATGGTCGAGGAGTGCTTTTCTGACTGGAAGCCTGTGTCCAGTATGGTCCAGCAGGGATCAGTGTTGGGGCCCTTGCTGTTTGTGGTTTATATAAATCATTTGGACATGAATATAGAAGGGTTGATAGTTCGTGGATGATACAAAAATTGTTGGGGTGGTAAATTGTGGGAAGGATATAGACGGGCTCGTCGGATGGGCTGATCAATGGCAAATGGAATTCAATCGAGATAAGTGAGAGGTGATGCACTTGGGCAGGACAAACAAGGCAAAGGAATACATGATAAACGGTAGGACCCTGGGAAGCACCGAGGATCAGAGGGACTCTGGTCCCTTAAGCTAGCAGAGCAGGTGCATAGAGTGATTAAGAAGGCATATGGTATACTTGCCTTTATTAACCAAGGCATAGAATATAAGAGCAGGGAGGTTATGCTGGAACTGTATAAAACATTGGTTCGGCACCAGCGAGAGTATTGTGTGCCGTTCTGGAAACCACATTACAGGAGGGTTGTAATAGCACTGGAAAGGGTGCAGAGGAGATTTACCAGGACATTGCCTGGGCTGAAGAGTTTTAGCTATGATAGACTGAGGTTGTTTTCCTTGGAGCAGGGGGGGGGGACACATGAGGGGCATTGATAGAGTAGACAGGAAGACATTTTTCCCCTTGGTGGAGGGATCAATGACCCGGGTTAAAGGGATCATGAAACACTTGCAAATTAGTTGCTGGATTGTTTCTTCAGTTGCCGGTGCAACTATACACTTTTTTAATAGGTTTCCTAAACATGGTCAACGTTTTAGCACTCTGAGGTGTAGTTTTACTATTTAATTCAAAGTACCAACCTTTAAGATGAAATGCTCACAGATGCAAAACCTTCCTCGTCAGATTCAGCCTGAGAGAAGTTTGATTCACTTCGCGATTTAGTCAGTTTGTAGGTCCTGCCTACAAACATGAGCCCCTCCAGTATTTAGATGTGCACTTACAAGGCTATGGGCCAAGTACTGGGCAGAGGGCAGTAGAGCCGAGCTGCTGATTGGCTGTTGCGGGGGAAATCTGCATCAGTGCATTGCAGTCACCGTATCTTGAAGGTGGTTTGTAGAGGAGCTGTTGTCAAGTGACAGTTAAACCCGAAACACTTCTTCAGTGTTTCCCTCCCTACCTCCTCCTCTAACCAAAAAAAAAAGACAGTCACTGGAAGGATCCCAGCCGAGTAAAGATCAAGAGGGAGACCCGAGGGCAGGTAGGAGTAGAAAGAAGTTGAACCGTGACGTCACAGCCTGCAAGTAAGTGATTGGCTGGTGACTGGTAAGTAGTTTTTCTTTTCCCTGAAGTGTTATCATGCGGGGCGCAGTGGTTGCTGAGTGAGTGCTTGCTGAGAAAGGGAGTAATTTTTTTTAAATTTTTTTAAACTTACCGTTGGGAGTTTCCAGCTGAATCCGGTCGGAGTGAGGACAGAGTGACTGCTGGATAAGTAGTAAAGATTTAAATTGTTTGCGCAGGCCCATAACAGCTGGTTGCTGTTCTTGTGTGGGGCGCAGTGGTTGCTGATTAAGTGTTTTATTTTTACCTGTATTTAAGTTGGGCAGTTTCTAAACCCTAGACACTACGCTTGTAGTGTCCCCACCTTTCCACCTCCTTTAACCTAAGGGGTAGAGTGAATAACAGGTAAGCTCTTTCTTTCTTTTTCTTTTTTTATCTAAAGGGGATGGCAGGGAAGGCAGTGCAATGTTCCTCCTGCAGAATGTTTGAGGTGAGGGACGCTGTCAGTGTCTCTGCTGATTTCACCTGTGGGAAGTGCACCCATCTCCAGCTCCTCAGAAACCGCGTTAGGGAACTGGAGCTGGAGCTGGATGAACTTCGGATCATTTGTGAGGCAGAGGTGGTCATAGATATTAGCTTCAGGGATGTAGTTACTCCGAAGAATCAAGGTAGATGGGTGATGGTGAGGGGCTGGGAGGAAGCAGTCAGTACAGGGATCCTCTGTGGTCGTTCCCCTCAGTAACAAGTATACCGTTTTGGATACTGTTGAGGGGGACGACCTACCCAGGGGTAAGCCACAGTGATCGGATCTCCAGCGCTGAGTCCGTCCCTGTGGCTCAGAAGGGAAGGAGGGAGAGCAGGAGAGCAATAGTTATTGGGGACTTGTTGGTTAGAGGGACAGATGGACGGTTCTGTGGCAGCGAAAGAGACTCTCGGATGGTATGTTGCCTCCTGGGTGCCAGGGTCCTTGACGTCTCGGACCCTGTTTTCAGAACCCTTAAAGGGGAGGGGGAGCAGTCACAAGTTGTGGTACACATTGGTACCAACGACATAGGTAAGAGAAGGGATGGGGATTTAAAACAGGAATTTAGGGAGCTAGGGTGGAAGCTGAGAGCCAGGACAAACCATGTTGTCATCTCTGGTTTGTTGCCTGTGCCACGTGCTAGTGAGGTGAGGAACAGGGAGAGAGTGCAGATAAACACGTGGCTGCAGGGATGGTTTGGAGGGAGGGTTTCAGGTACGTGGATAATTGGAGCACATTCTGGGGAAGGTGGGACCTGCACAGACAGGACGGTTTGCATTTGAACCAGAGGGGCACCAATATCCTGGGAGGGAAATTTGCTACGGCTCTTTGGGCTGGGAAAACGAGCTGTGTCCCAGAAGCCAGTGTCGAGAGTGGTGAGGTACTGAGGAGGGTATCAAGGTCGCAGGAGTGTACCGGCAGACAGAAAGGTGGGATGAAGTGTGTCTACTTCAATGCAAGGAGCATCTGGAATAAGGTGGGTGAACTTGGAGCGTGGATTGGTACTTGGGACTACGATGTTGTGGCCATTACGGAGACATGGTTAGAACAGGGACAGGAATGGATGTTGGAAGTTCCGGGGTATAGATGTTTCAGTAAGAATAGGGAAGGCGGTAAAAGAGGTGGAGGAGTAGCATTGTTAATCAAGGATAGTTTAACGGCTGCAGAAAGGCAGTTTGAAGGGGATCTGCCTACTGAGGTAATATGGGCCGAAGTTAGAAATAGGAAAGGAGCGGTCACATTGTTAGGAGTTTTCTATAGGCCCCCAAATAGTAATAGAGATGTGGAGGAAGAAATTGCAAAACAGACTATGGATAGGTGTGGCGGTCTCTGTTGTCTACAGACAACTGTAGTTGTCATGGGTGACTTTAACTTTCCAAATATTGATTGGAACCTCTATAGGTCGAACAGTTCGGATGGGGCAGTTTTTGTACAGTGTGTGCAGGAAGGTTTCCTGACACAATGCGTGGATAGGCCGACAAGAGGGGGGGGCCACATTGGATTTGGTACTGGGTAATGAACCGGGCCAAGAGTTAGATTTGTTTGTGGGAGAGCACTTTGGAGATAGTGACCACAATTCGGTGTCTTTCACCATTGCAATGGAGAGGGATAGGGCCATACGGCAGGGCAAGGTTTATAATTGGGGGAGGGGTAATTATGATGCGATTAGGCAAGAATAAGGGAGCATAAGATGGGAACAGAAACTGTCAGGGAAAGGCAAAAATGAAAAGTGGAGCTTGTTCAAGGAACAAATACTGCGTGTCCTTGATAGGCATGTCCATAAGACCATAAGACATAGGAGCGGAAGTAAGGCCATTCGGCCCATCGAGTCCACTCCACCATTCAATCATGGCTGATTTCAACTCCATTTACCCGCTCTCTCTCCATAGCCCTTAATTCCTCGAGAAATCAAGAATTTATCAACTTCTGCCTTAAAGACACTCAACGTCCCGGCCTCCACCGCCCTCTGTGGCAATGAATTCCACAGACCCACCACTCTCTGGCTGAAGAAATTTCTCCTCATCTCTGTTCTAAAGTGACTCTCTTTTATTCTAAGGCTGTGCCCCCGGGTCCTAGTCTCCCCTGCTAATGGAAACAACTTCCCTACATCCACCCTATCTAAGCCATTCATTATCTTGTAAATTTCTATTAGATCTCCCCTCAACGTCCTAAACTCCAATGAATATAATCCCAGGATCCTCAGACGTTCATCGTATGTTAGGCCTACCATTCCTGGGATCATCCATGTGAATCTCCGCTGGACCCACTCCAGTGCCAGTATGTCCTTCCTGAGGTGTGGGGCCCAAAATTGCTCACAGTATTCTAAATGGGGCCTAACTAATGCTTTATAAAGCTTCAGAAGTACATTCCTGCTTTTATATTCCAAGCCTCTTGAGATAAATGACAACATTGCATTTGCTTTCTTAATTACGGATTCAACCTTTAGAGAATCCTGCACTAGGACTCCCAAGTCCCTTTGCACTTCAGCATTATGAATTTTGTCACCGTTTAGAAAATAGTCCATGCCTTTATTCTTTTTTCCAAAGTGCAAGACCTCGCACTTGCCCACGTTGAATTTCATCAGCCATTTCATCAACCACTCTCCTAAACTGTCTAAATCTTTCTGCAGCCTCCCCACCTCCTCAATACTACCTGCCCCTCCACCTATCTTTGTATCATCGGCAAACTTAGCCAGAATGCCCCCAGTCCCATCATCTAGATCGTTAATATATAAAGAGAACAGCTGTGGCCCCAACACTGAACCCTGCGGGACACCACTCGACACCGGTTGCCATTCCGAAAAAGAACCTTTTATCCCAACTCTCTGCCTTCTGCCTAACAGCCAATCGTCAATCCATGTTAGTACCTTGCCTCGAATACCATGGGCCCTGATGTTACTCAGCAGTCTCCCGTGAGGCACCTTATCAAAGGCCTTTTGGAAGTCTAGATAGATAACATCCATTGGCTCTCCTTGGTCTAACCTATTTATTATCTCTTCAAAGAACTCTAACAGGTTTGTCAGGCACGACCTCCCCTTACTAAATCCATGCTGACTTGTCCTAATCCGACCCTGCACTTCCAAGAATTTAGAAATCTCATCCTTAACAATGGATTCTAGAATCTTGCCAACAACCGAGGTTAGGCTAATTGGCCTATAATTTTCCATCTTTTTCCTTGTTCCCTTCTTGAACAAGGGGGTTACAACAGCGATTTTCCAATCCTCTGGGACTTTCCCTGACTCCAGTGACTTTTGAAAGATCATAACTAACGCTTCCACTATTTCTTCAGCTATCTCCTTTAGAACTCTAGGATGTAGCCCATCTGGGCTCGGAGATTTATAAATTTTTAGACCTCTTCGTTTCTCTAGCACTTTCTCCTTTGTGATGGCTACCATATTCAACTCTGCCCCCTGGCTCTCCTGAATTGTTGGGATATTACTCATGTCTTCCACTGTGAAGACTGACGCAAAGTACTTATTTAGTTCCTCAGCTATTTCCTTGTCTCCCATCACTAGATTACCGGCGTCATTTTGGAGCGGCCCAATGTCTACTTTTGCCTCCCGTTTGTTTTTAATGTATTTAAAGAAACTTTTACTATCATTCCTAATGTTACTGGCTAGCCTACCTTCATAATTGATCCTCTCTTTCCTTATTTCTCTCTTTGTTATCCTCTGTTTGTTTTTGTAGCCTTCCCAATCTTCTGACTTCCCACTACTCTTTGCCACATTGTAGGCTTTCTCTTTTGCTTTGATGCATTCCCTAACTTCCTTTGTCAGCCATGGCTGCCTAATCCTCCCTCTGATAACCTTTCTTTTCTTTGGGATGAACCTCTGTACTGTGTCTTCAATTACTCCCAGAAACTCCTGCCATTGCTGTTCTACTGTCTTTCCCACTCGGCTCAGCTCCCAGTCGATTTTCATCAGTTCCTCCCTCATGCCCCTGTAGTTACCTTTATTTAACTGTAACACCTTTACATCTGATTCTACCTTCTTTCTTTCAAATTGGAGATTGAATTCTACCATATTATGATCACTGCCTCCTAAGTGTTCCCTTACTTTAAGATCTTTAATCAAGTCTGGCTCATTACATAACACTAAGTCCAGAATGGCCTGTCCCCTCGTGGGCTCCATCACCAGCTGTTCCAAAAAGCCCTCCTGTAAACATTCAATGAATTCCCTTTCCTTGGGTCCACTGGCAGCATTATTTACCCAGTCCACCTGCATATTGAAGTCCCCCATGATCACTGTGACCTTGCCTTTCTGACATGCACTTTCTATTTCGTGGTGCATTTTGTGCCCCCGGTCCTGACCACTGTTAGGAGGCCTGTACATAACTCCCATTATGTTTTTTTTGCCTTTGTGGTTCCTCAACTCTACCCACACAGACTCCACATCATCTGACCCTATGTCGTTTAGTGCTATTGATTTTATTTCATTCCTAATTAACAAGGCAACCCCGCCCCCTCTGCCCACCTCTCTGTCTTTTCGATAGGTTGTGAATCCCTGGATGTTTAAATGCCACTCCTGAACCCTCTGCAACCACGTCTCTGTGATGCCTACCACATCATACCTGCCAGTCACAATCTGGGCCACAAGCTCATCTACCTTATTCTGTACACTGCGCACATTTAAATATAGCACCTTTAATTCTCTATTGACCGTCCCTTTTTGTTTTCTTAGTGTGGTGGACCTTGGTTTACTGAGCCTTTCCATACACTGTCATATTTTGTGGGATGGGGTCTATCGTAACCTCTCCTGAGTTCTGTCTGTTCGTGCTTTTTTGTATTCCTAAGCAGCTACGCTTCCCACTGATTACTTCACCTCTTGGTTCCCTGACTTTCCCTTCCCCCCCCCCCCCCCCCCCAATCTCTAGTTTAAAGTCCAATTGACCACCCTATTTACTCTTTTCGCCAGAATACTGGTCCTAGCTCGGTTCAGGTGGAGGCCTTCCCAACAGTATAGGTCCCCCCCTGTCCCAAAACTGATGCCAGTGTCCCATGAAAAGGAACCCCTCTTTCCCACACCACTCTTTCAGCCACGTGTTAACTTCCCTTATTCTTGCCTCCCTATGCCAATTTGCACGTGGCTCGGGCAGTAATCCGGAGATTATGACCCTTGAGGACCTATTTTTTAATTTGAATCCTAGCTCTTTATAATCTCAAAACTGGTCCTCTTTCCTAGACTTGCCTATGTTGTTGGTACCGACATGGACCACAACAACTGGATCCTCCCCCTCCCTCTCCAGTATCCTTTCAAGCCGGTCAGAGATGTCCCGCACCCTAGCACCGGGCAGGCAACATACCATGCGGGACTCTTTATCCTGCTCACAAAGGATACTATCTATCCCCCTGATAATAGAATCCCCTACAACTACAACTTGCCTATTTACTCCCTCCCCTTGAATGGCCTGCTGAACCATGGTGCCTTGGTCAGCTGACTCATCCTTCCTGCAGCCCTGTTCGCCATCCACACAGGGAGCAAGTGCCTCATACCTGTTGGACAGGGTCAAGGGCTGAGGCTCCTGAGTTCCTGACTGCTGGTTCCCTTTACCTGCCTGACTTGCAGTCACACCCTGCTGTCCGTGGCCACTGGCAGGATTTAAACTACTTACTCTGACAGGTGTGACTGCCTCCTGAAACACAGTGTCCAGGTAAGTCTCCCCCTCTTGGATGTGCCTCAGTGTTTGAAGTTCAGACTCCAGCTCATCAACTCTAAGCCGGAGCTCTTCGAGCAGCCAACACTTACTGCAGATGTGGTTGCTGCAGCTCGCAATGGGATCTGCCAGCTCCCACATCAAGCAGCTCAAGCACATCACCTGACCAGCCATCACTAATTAATTAATTTGTTTAATTTAAGTTTATGAGTTTGGCTGTGTTTTTAAAAAAATTTGGGGCAGATTTGCTATCAACCGATCAGATCACAGCTTCCCTCTGACGTCACTTTTGGAAGAAAAAAAACTATAAAACAGGAAGTTACCGTTTTTATACTCTCGGAGACTGCTTCTCCTCCTCCGAACGGCTCCCAAAAATGCCCCTGTCAGGCAGGGAGGAAATGGTCGTGTGAGGGAACCATGGTTCATAAAAGAGGTTGAATGTCTTGTCAAGAGGAAAAAGGAAGAGTAGGATGAGAAAACAAGGTTCACAGGGTCGCTTGAGGGTTACAAAGTAGCAAGGGATGAGCTGAAAAAAGGGCTTAGGAGAGCTAGGAGGGGGCATGAGAAGTCCTTTGCGGGTCGGATCAAGGAAAACCCCAAGGCTTTTTACTCTTATGTGAGAAATAAAAGAATGACCAGGGTGAGGGTAGGGCCGGTCAAGGACAGTAGTGGGAACTTGTGCATGGAGTCAGAAGAAATAGGAGAGGCGTTGAATGAATAATTTTCTTCAGTGTTCACAAAGGAGAGGGCCATATTTTTGAGGATGTGTGTGAGATTCAGGCGGGTAGGCTGGAGGAAGTAGATGTTCTAAGGAAGGATGTATTAGCAATTTTGAAAAACCTGAAGGTCGACAAGTCCCCTGGGCCAGATGGGATATACCCAAGGATTCTTTGGGAGGCAAGGGATGAGATTGCAGAGCCTTTGGCTTTGATCTTTGGATCCTTGTTGTCCACTGGGATAGTGCCAGAGGACTGGAAAGTGGCGAATGTTGTTCCTCTGTGTTCAAGAAAGGGAATAGGAATGACCCTGGTAATTATAGGCCAGTTAGTCTTACTTCGGTGGTCGGGAAGATAATGGAAAAGGTCCTGAAGGATAGGATTTATGACCATTTGGAAAGATTAACCGCTTAATCTGGGATAGTCAACACGGATTTGTGAAGGGTAGGTCTTGCCTCACAAATTTGATTGAATTCTTTGAGGAGGTAACTAAGGGTGTAGATGAAGGTAGAGCAGTTGATGTCGTATACATGGATTTTAGTGAGGCATTTGTTAAGGTTCCCCATGGTCGGCTCATGAAGAAAGTAAGGAGGTGTGGGATAGAGGGAAATTTGGCCAATTGGATAAGTAACTGGCTATCACATAGAAGACCGAGGGTGATGGTGGATGGAAAATTTTCAGACTGGAGACCAGTTACCAGCGGTGTACCACAGGGATCAATGCTGGGTCCTTTGCTATTTGTGATTTTTATCAATGACTTGGAGGAGGGGGCTGAAGGGTGGGTCAGTAAATTTGCTGATGACACCAAGATTGGTGGGGTAGTGGATGAGGTGGAGGGCTGTTGTAGGCTGCAAAGAGACATTGATAGGATGCAGAGCTGGGCCGAAAAATGGCAGATGGAGTTTAACCCTGATAAGTGCGAGGTGATTCATTTTGGTAGAAAAAAATTTGAATGCGAGTTACAGGGTCAACGGCAGGGTTCTGAGGAATGTGGAGGAACAGCGAGATCTTGGGGTTCATGTCCACAGATCTCTGAAGGTTGCCACTCAAGTGGATAGAGCCGTGAAGAAGGCTTATAGTGTGTTAGCGTTTATCAACAGGGGGCTTGAGTTTAAGAGCCGTGGGGTTATGCTGCAACTATACATGACCCTGGTGAGACCACATTTGGAGTATTGTGTGCAGTTCTGGTCACAGGAAGGATGTGGAAGCATTGGAAAGGGTGCAAAGAAGATTTACCAGGATGCTGCCTGGTTTGCAGGATAGGTCTTATGAGGAAAGGTTGAGGGAGCTAGGGCTTTTCTCTTTGGAGCGGAGGAGGATGAGAGTCGACTTAATAAAGGTTTGTAAGATAATGAGGGGGATAGACAGAGTGGACGTTCAGAGACTATTTCCTCGGGTGGATGTAGCTGTTACAAGGGGGCATAACTATAAGGTTCATGGTGGGAGATATAGGAGGGATGTCCGAGGTAGGTTCCTTACTCAGAGTGGTTAGGGTGTGGAATGGGCTGCCTGTTGTGATAGTGGAGTCGGATACTTCAGGAACTTTCAAGCGGTTATTGGATAGGCACATGGAGCACACCAGAATGACGGGGAGTGGGATAGCTTGATCTTGGTTTCGGGCAATGCTCGGCACCACATCGAGGGCCGAAGGGCCTGTTCTGTGCTGTACTGTTCTATGTTCTATGTACTGGAAAATGGGATTAGAATACTTAGGTGGTTGTTTTTGATCAGCGCAGACACAGTGAGGTAAAGGGCATTTTCTGTGCTGTAGACCTCGAACTCTATTTACACTTTGGACGCAGAGGGAGCACACGGCTCTCACATTCGATGTTGTAAGAAGTCACACGCACCTCGCCTTCACTTGCCCTTGCTTTACGTGTGTATCGCTTCCGTCATACCAGCGGCCGAAAAAAGCTACACGGATGGAAACCAGCGGAATATGGCAACCCAGTATGTGGGCAACAGTCAACAAAATGTCTCGTGGACTGCACTCGGAACCCTGTCGGGCTGCAGGTTGCCCACTGTTGCTCTCCGTCATTGTACCTCTTGGGTCTAAGACTCTGGGTTCTTTGATTTTAAAATCCTGCCGAGTACAACTGTATTTATGTTTGCTTTGAGTTGGTTGGACAAGGGGTAAATTTTATGTTTGAATTGGAAGCAGTTACAGACACTATGTTAATATTACAGTATTTTCTAGACATTGCAATAATTGTTAAAATGAAATAATCTCTTTCGTGTTTTATGACCTAATCAATACTCGTGGTTATATTAAACATGACTTCTTTTTTAGATTTGAGTAATTAAAATTTTACTAATTTATTGGCAGTATTTAATTTACTTATTGTGGAGGACTTTGATGATGACTAGGCTTATTTGTTACAGGAGTGAAAGTTTGACAGCAGAGAGCCAATCTGTGCAATCCAGTTCGACCTACAAGCTGACTAAATCGCGAAGTGAATCAGACTTGTCTCAGCCTGAATCTGACGAGGAAGGTTGTGCATTTGTGAGTATTTCGGTCTTAAAGGTTGGTACAATAATAAAACAAATAGATTTTATAGTGCCTTTTCACATTCCCGGAGTGTCTCAAAGTGCTTTACGGACAATTAAGTACTTCCGAAGTGTAGTCACCGCTGCAATGTAGGAAACTCAGCGGCAGTTGGAACACAGCCAGCTCGAACAAGCAGCAAGGTGACAATGACCAGGTAATCTGTTTCTGTGGTGTCATTTGAGGGACGAATGTTGGCCAGGACACCCCTATCCTTTAAATTAGTGCAGTTAGATCTGATGCATCTATCTGAGAGAACATAAGAGCAGTTTAACGACTCTTGTGTTCAGGCCCTGAGGTTGTGACTTGAACCCACAACCTTCTCACTCTTACAACATTGTACCATTGAACACCACATGAAGTGACCTGGAGGACCCCCTAGCACTATTTAAAGAGATCTTGAACTATGGATTGTTTCTTCAGCTGCTGGTGCAATTATACACATTTTTACTAGGTTTCCTAAACATGGTGAAAGTTTTAGCATTCTGAGGTGTAGCCTGGCTATTTAAAATATCTTTCATTGATTCTTTCATGGGATGTTGGACGTCACTGACAAGGTCATATATTCCCCTTGCAGTTAGATATCTTAATGAAAATCTCTAGGTCTTTGCATCTCATGGTTCTAAGATTGTGTTCTTTGATTTTAAAACTCTGCCTAGTAGAACTGTATTTATCTTTGCTTTGAGTTGGTTGGACGAGGGGGTAATTTTTTTTTTGTTTGACTATGAAGTGGTTAGTTGCCCATCCCGAATTGCCCTTGAATGGAGCGCTTTGCTCAGCCATTTCGGAAGCCTCCTTATTGGGTTGTACCCTAGCAATCAACCAAGTGGGCAGATAGATGTACACCCCAGTTTCAGCCAATATCATTCATTGTGAGATGTGTGAGAATGGTGACTTCATTTTGTATATTCCCTCACTCTCTGGGGGACATTTGGCCTTGGCCTGGCACTGTCTAACTGAGATTGGATATTCAGTAGTTCAGAGGGAGGGGAATATCTGCTCTGATTTCATCTGTCAGTATGGTGCATTATAACACCTGACAAAGGGCGTGATCATCTGGCCACCCTGCGCTGGAAAAACAGCTTGCCGTGGCGCGGCATGGCCGGTGAAAGCCAGGAGACTCGCTCCCGGGATCTACCCGGTTCGCAATGCCTCACAAGATTCAACGAAATCTCGCAAGACGTTGCAAGGGGGGGGATCAGTTTTGTGCAAATCTGCATATTAGAGTCCGGCATTAAGCCTTACTTTAATGTGCAGACTCCCAAGGTATCTGAGGCTTTGGGATCCAATCCCTTCACCTCTGGCACCTTGTGGTGAGTGCCGTTTGTTACTGGTCCCCACAAACTAGGACCAGACGCAACGGCACTCGTGGGGGTCTCCAAGGGGGTAGGAGGCCCCCAGTTGCATGGCCTTTGAGCAGGGTGGTGCCTTGCCAGGGCGTTTTTTTTTTTTGTTTTTTTTTGCACGCCTGCGATTGGGCCAGGGTTGCTCAGTATGGGTGTTGGGGGTGGGGGGGAGAGAACGGGGGACACTCCCATGTTGCGTTTGGATTGGGGGAAAGAGGGAGATTTTTTTTTGTGGGCCTCTGAGATCGGGACACCATTTAAAAATACAGACTTGGTGGGCCGAAGGGCCTGTTCCTGTGCTGTAATGTTCTTTGTAATTTATTATGGTGTTTTGGGGTTTTCATTCCGTTCATTGGCACAATTTGTCTCTGATACTAAAAGTGATAAATTCCCTGGCTGCGCTGCACTGTCAGAGAACATAGAACATTACAGCACAGTACAGGCCCTTCGGCCCTCGATGTTGCGCCGACCTGTGAAACCACTCTAAAGCCCATCTATACTATTTCCTTATCGTCCATATGTCTATCCAATGACCATTTGAATGCCCTTAGAGTTGGCAAGTCCACTACTGTTGCAGGCAGGGCATTCCACGCCCTTGCTACTCTCTGAGTAAAGAACCTACCTCTGACATCTGTCTTATATCTATCTCCCCTCAATTTAAAGCTATGTCACCTCGTGCTAGACATTACCATCCGAGTAAAAAGGCTCTCACTGCCCACCCTATCCAATCCTCTGATCATCTTGTATGCCTCAATTAAGTCACCTCTTAACCTTCTCTCTAACGAAAACAGCCTCAAGTCCCTCCGCCTTTTCTCATAAGATCTTCCCTCCATACCAGGCAACTTTCTGGTAAATCTCCTCTGCACCCTTTCCCATGCTTCCACATCCTTCCTATAATGCGGCGACCAGAATTGCACGCAATACTCCAAATGCGGCCGCACCAGAGTTTTGTACAGCTGCAACATGACCTCATGGCTCCGAAACTCAATCCCTCTACCAATAAAAGCTAACACACCGTTCGCCTTCTTAACAACCTTCTCAACCCGGGTGGCAACTTTCAGGGATCTATGTACATGGACACCGAGATCTCTCTGCTCATCCACACTACCAAGAATCTTATCATTAGCCCAGTACTCTGTCTTCCTGGTATTCCTTCCAAAATGAATCACCTCGCACTTTCCTGCATTAAACTCCATTTGCCACCTCTCAGCCCAGCGCTGCAGCTTATGTGTCCCTCTGTAACTTGTAACATCCTTCCGCACTGTCCACAACTCCACCGACTTTAGTGTCATCTGCAAATTTACTCACCCATCCTTCTACGCCCTCCTCCAGGTCATTTATAAAAATGACAAACAGCAGTGGCCCCAAAACAGATCCTTGTGGTACACCACTCGTAACTGGACTCCAGTCTGAACATTTCCCATCAACCACCACCCCTTGACTTCTTCCAGCTAGCCAATTTCTGATCCAAACTGCTAAATCACCCTGAATCCCATGCCTCTGTATTTTCTGCAGTAGCCTACCGTGGGGAACCTTGTCAAACGCTTTACTGAAATCCATATACACCACATCAACTGCTTTACCCTCATCCACCTGTTTGGTCACCTTCTCAAAGAACTCAATAAGGTTTGTGAGGCACGACCTACCCTTCACAAAACCGTGTTGACAATCTCTAATCAAATTATTCCTTTCCAGATGATTATACATCCTATCTCTTATAAACCTTTCCAAGATTTTGCCCACAACAGAAGTAAGGCTCACTGGTCTATAGTTACCGGGGTTGTCTCTACTCCCCTTCTTGAACAACGGAACAACATTTGCTATCCTCCAGTCTTCTGGCACTATTCCTGTAGACAAAGGTGACTTAAAGATCAAAGCCAAAGGCTCAGCAATCTCCTCCCTAGCTTCCCAGAGAATCCTAGGATAAATCCCATCCGGCCCAGGGGACTTAGCTATTTTCACACTTTCCAGAATTGCTAACACCTCCTCCTTATGAACCTCAAGCCCTTCTAGTCTAGTAGCCTGAATCTCAGTATTCTCCTCGACAACATTGTCTTTTTCCTGTGTGAATACTGACGAAAAATATTTATTTAGCACCTCTCCGATCTCCTCAGACTCCAAGCACAACTTCCCACTACTGTCCTTGACTGGCCCTACTCTTAACCTAGTCATTCGTTTATTCCTGACATGTCTATAGAAAGCTTTAGGGCTATCCTTGATCCTACCTGCCAAAGACTTCTCATGTCCCTTCCTGGCTCTTCTTAGCTCTCTCTTTAGGTCCTTCCTAGCTAACTTGTAAATCTCGAGCGCCCTAACTGAACCTTCATGCCTCTTCTTTGCATAAGTCTCCTTCTTCCTCTTGACAAGTGTTTCGACTGCTTTAGTAAACCACGGTTCCCTTGCTCGACCACTTCCCCCCACCCCTGCCTGACAGATACATACCTGTTTAGCACAGGGCTAAATCGCTGGCTTTGAAAGCAGACCAAGGCAGGCCAGCAGCACGGTTCGATTCCCGTAACAGCCTCCCCGAACAGGCGCCGGAATGTGGCGACTAGGGGATTTTCACAGTAACTTCATTTGAAGCCTACTTGTGACAATAAGCGATTTTTCATTTCATTTCATTTTCACATACTTACCAAGGATACGCAGTAGCTGTTCCTTGAACAAGCTCCACATTTCCATTGTGCCCATCCCCTGCAGTTTTCTTCTCCATCCGATGCAGCCTAAGTCTTGCCTCATCGCATCATAATTGCCTTTCCCCCAGATATAACTCTTGCCCTGCGGTATATACCTATCCCTTTCCATCACTAAAGTAAATGTAATCGAATTGTGGTCACTATCACCAAAGTGCTCACCTACCTCCAAATCTAACACCTGTCCTGGTTCATTACCCAGTACCAAACCCAATATGGCCTCGCCTCTCGTTGGCCTATCTACATACTGCGTCAGGAAACCCTCCTGCACACATTGGACAAAAACGGACCCATCTAAAGTACTCGAACTATAGCGTTTCCAGTCAATATTTGGAAAGTTAGAGCCCCCCATAACAACTACCCTGTTGCTTTCGCTCCTATCCAGAATCATCTTTGCAATCCTTTCCCTTGACATGACCTCTGTTTCATGCTGACAGGTAGCATTCTTCATCTGAATTTAAACTTGGTGCACTGCCCCGCTGTCCTGACATGAGCATATATGGGGTCCCAGCACTTGGCTGTGTTAAAAGTACAGAAGATTTATATGAATTCAGAAATAGGAAAACAGGATTTTTATCTTGGGAGGTTTTCTGGATAGTTGCATCTGTAATATAACAAACTTGAAGCAGATAATATAAGTAGCTATCCCTTGTATTGTGCAATTAAAACAATGATTAACCAAAATTAAAATTTTAGTTAAGATTTTCATGTTTTAATCATTTGTCAGCCTTTAATCTTACATCTCAAAATGGAGAATTGGCGGTGCCAATTAGTATATTTCAATGTTGCCTTGAGCTTGATCATTCCCAGACAAGTAAACTGCATTAGCAGCTAAAAATCCGGGCTGCATTGTGCCCGGAAGGTGGCGTGGCCGGTAAATGCCAGGTGTTCCCACTTCCTGGATCTTACCTGGCTTGCCTCGCCTTGCGAGATCTAATGCTATCTCGCGAGACGTCGCAATGTGAATTCCGCCCATTGTGGGTGGGATCACTTTCTGGCAAATCTGCATATTGGAGTGAGACAGCTAGTCTCACTCCAATATGTGTTCCCGAGATCTAACCAAGGCGTGGGATCTAACTCCCTCGCCTCGGTGACCCTCGGACGAGCGCCACAAACTGGGACTAGATGGAACGGCACTCGTGTGGGTCTGCCAGGGGATTGCAGGCCCCCAGGTGCATGCCATCTGGGCAGGGTGGCACCTTGGCACTGGTGTCACCCAGGCACCTTTGTAATGCCACCTGGGTGCCAGCCTGGCTCTGCCATGGAACCCAGGTGGCACTGCCAGCTGGCAGGGTGTTGCGTCCAGGGCTCGCGAGACCGGGATGCCATTTAAAAATAGCATCCCGATCTCACTGCACTGAGGAGTTCCGGAGAACGGAGCTCCTGGGTGCAGGGAGCGGGCTAATCACGCTACGGGACTCTCCCCATTCGGGTAGATCGTGCCCATAATCACAACTTTGCACCCCTATTGTTAAACTGAAATACAATTTGCCAATTTCTAATGATTTATTGACTTGTGCATTTCATTTATTGTTCAATATTCTTTTTTTAAAGAGCTCCAGAAGAAATGTTGATGTAGACTTAGATTTGGCATCAGTTCAGAGAAAACGAGGTGAGCCTTGTGTAGATTGCTGTTGTTTTTGGAATCTTCGATGTCGATGCAGTGCTGAAATGGGCTGCTCTACAATATTGTATCAATTTATCCAGAACTGTTCGTTTTTGATTAATTGATTTGAATAAGCCTCGCTGCACAGTTTAAAAGGTTTGTAAAAATCCTTTTTAAAGTTTGGTGCTAAACCGGAACCATTTGGAGAATCTTTCATCCTTGTGTTCTGTGTTTTGTTCAAACTTTAAATCTACCAGTACCATCAGCTGCCCTGACGCTCTGCATAATTGTGGCCAATGCTTGAGTCCATTATGACTCTTCAGAACTTGAGAGCTCAGAAGAAGAGTCTTACTGGACTCGACGTTTACTCTCTTTCTCTCACCACAGATGCTGCCTGACCTGAGTTTTTCCAGCACTTTGGTTTTGATTTCAGATTTCCAGCAATGTTTTGCTTTTATTATGGTCTTTTTGTGTTTGGAAGAAACCGGAAACATTATTTTAAATGCATACTTTGTGCGCATTGTGACAGAGTATGCTTTAATCTGTGTAAACTGTCAAATACGTCATTGCTTAACGAGCTTAAAACAGTTCAGTGATATTGTAATATATCTTAATTAATTGATGCTTGCAAATAGCTATGCAAGAATGATTAGTGTGGGCAGCACGGTGGCGCAGAGGGTTAGCCCTGCTGCCTCTTGGCGCCGAGGTCCCAGGTTCGATCCCGGCTCTGGGTCACTGTCCGTGTGGAGTTTGCACATTCTCCCCGTGTTTGCGTGGGTTTTGCCCCCACAACCCAAAGATGTGCAGGCTAGGTGGATTGGCCACGCTAAATTGCCCCTTGATTGGAAGAAATAAATTGGGTACTCTAAATTTATAAAAAGAATGATTAGTGTGAAAACTGCCTGAGAAATGTTACTTTGTATGGCAGGGCAGTAGCATTAACCCAGCTAGTTTGTCCGGTATGTGGACAAGCTTCTGATGGATAAACAGAATTTCTCAAGGTCATATTATGCCCAAAGCACTCATCTGCTTCACACACAGACTTTACAAGCATGTGTTGTATCAAATGTCTCCTTTTGTCTTCTGATTTTATGTGGTAGTCTGTTTACTCCTTGTTGGCCAGTTGAGTCCCAGAAATCAGAGGAGCTGCAAGCAAGTAAATGATGGCATGTTTAACCTTTTCAAAGCTTAAAGCTTGCCTACATATAATACGCCGTGTAGAGTATGCTTTATCCCTTGATTGCAGCAGCCTTGATTTGTCCCATTTGTTATGCACCATGATGGATGGTTATTTATGGTTATTGGTACTGATTTACCCCTACATAAAGTCACAGCTTAAGCAATGTAATGACTAGACTTTACAGTTCATTGTTGAAGTTCACTTGTATTTTGTTTAGGTTTGCAATGAGCTTGTACAACAGAATTTCCAAAAAGACAGCACACAAAATCTTTAGCTAGGGATCTTCCAAGACCAGGTTGCCAGTAATTCCCCCTTACTCCTTAATATTCTGTTTTATTTGAAATAATATTTTTTGGCTATTGTTTTTTAAAAAATCTGCTTTATGCATGACTTTCTTTTGTTTTCAGTTTGCTTATTATCGTATAAGTAAATGAGAGCACATAACTTGTATCCTTCCAGGCAAATATCTTGGCTTATGTTTTCTTATTTCCAATGCTTCATAATCCACAGGACCTGCTTATAGCCCAACAGACTCGCTGAGAGCCACCTGGACACGGCTGAAACACAGCAGAGATCGCCCCTATGGTACTTCCCACTGGTACAGCACATCGGATTTTGACCTGAATCGGTCCCTTGGGATCCACACGTTCATTGAAAACATTGTTAGCTTTGTGAGTGGAGATGTGGGAACTTCCCCAGGTTTTAAAGAGCCTGAAGAAAACTTGTCCTCCAACCCTCAGGCCATCCTCATCGCCATGGAGCAGCAGCAACTCAGGTCTGAGGTAAGCAGTGGGGGTTCTTGTATGTCTTCAGCCCAGTCAGCCACAGGAGCAGAAACCTTTCACTTGAAGGCCATGCTTGTGGTTTTGCTCTTTAGTGGAAGTCATATAAACAATAGAGACTAATAATGCCAATTTAGTTGATTGTTATGTTTTTTTTTTGTTGGACAATTTATGTTTTTGGTGTTTGGTATTAAAGGTGAAGCATGCTAACCATAATGTATCCTATAAAGAATTGGGAGTTTTTAATTCAATGGTTGGCAAGGCCCACAATTCATAGAATCATAGAATTTACAGTGCCGAAGGACGCCAATTCGGCCCATCAAGTCTGCACTGGCCCTCGGAACGAGCACCCCACTTAAGCCTTTATCTCCACCCTATCCCCGCAATCCAATATCCCACCTAACCTTTTTGGACACTAAGGAGCAATTTGGCACAGCCAATCCACCTAATCTGCACATCTTTGGACTGTGGGAGGAAACCGAAGCACCTGGAGGAAACCCACACAGACACGGGAAGAAAATGCAAACTCAACACACACAGTCACCCGAGGCCGGAATTGAACCTGGGACCCTGGAGCTGTGAGGCAGCAGTGCTAACCACTATGCCACCATGCCGCCCCATTTGAACTGACTGATTTGCTAGACCACTTCAGAGAGCACTTGAGGGTCAACCACGTTGCTGTGGGTCTGAACTCCTATGTAGGCCAGAACACTAAGGCTGGCAGATATCCCTCCCGAAGGGGCATTAGTGAAACAGGTGGATTCTTACAACAATCGCTGATATTTCTTGAAACACTATTAATGAGACAAGCTATTCATTCCAGAATGTATTAATTTACTTTAAATGCCATTGACTATTGCGATGGGATTTGAACCCATGACCCGAGAGTTTTAGCCATGGTCTCCAGATTACCAATTCAGTGACATTACCACTAAACCATCATCTTTCTCTCAATAGTTTAACTGTTGATTTGATGCTTAGACTCAATGTATCAGACAAACCTCATAGCTCTTATTTCAGAATTTCTCTGAAACATTACTGGGAAGTAATAAAAATTCTGATTAGCTATTAAATAGGGCTTCCTATCAGCTCTCCAAATAGTAACCTATTTGTCCCAATATAAAGCAATTGTTATGGCTCCCTGGGCTAGTACACTGTCAATTCCAGCCCCCCCCCCCCCCCCTTGACTTGGAGTCTCAGCACAATTGAATTAATAAAGAATTCTTTGAAAAATATCTAAAGTTTTCTACCTTGGCTGCCCAATAATTACCGTCACCAAGTTTGCAAATTGAAATACAATTACTTTTGTATTAATAACAAGAACTATAATGAAATATACATTAGTTAACTAAATATATATATATATATATATATATATATATACACGTGTAAGAGGGGGTAAAAATAATAAGAACGAAAATAAAAAAATAGAGTCTTTGTTTCAGATGGTTGTTTCTAGCACCTTCAAACTTTGCTTTCAGTTTGAGATTTTCACTGTAGATTCATTTGGGTCTCTGCAGTTTCAGAAATAGAACTGTTTTTCTGAGGAGAACACTAGGAAGAGAGAGCAGGTCCTTTCGTCAATGGTCCAGAATTCAAACTCTGCTTTCCTTGGGTGTCTGGAACTCCTCCCACTTGGGCAGGATTCAATCATCACCTGTTACCAGGCAGAATGTGGCCTTTTGGCCAATTCAATGGCCGCTAGCCAACCAATTGAACCGAGTCCCACCCCATCTCTCAGGTGTCTTGAGTTTTGCTGTTCGAAAACTCTGACTCTTAACTCTATATGGATACACGGGGCTACATTTATTGGGGGACGGGGGGACGGGAAAGAGGTTCAGTGACATCCCGATTGACCTTATCTCCAAGAGCTGTAGGGCTGAAATTCTGACCCGTGGTCGTGCAGGGGGGTGTCCATCAGTGGCCTTCCACCTTCCCGATCCCGGTGCTGGGTCCACCAATCGGGTACTGAGTACCTGACAATGAAGGAAATCCCTGCCTCCCTGATTGGTGATTCCCCTCCCCACCACTGTTTGAGTACGAATGACTGTGGGGTGAGCCCCGTAAATTAGCATTATTTCCCATTTAAGGGCCTCGATTGGCACCTCTGTGAGAAGGCCCCCTACCAAATTAGTCCATGGGTTGTGGGGTGCATCTTCCTGCCTGATCAGACACTACTCCCCTTAAATACTGTTCCTCTAACTGTCCTGCTGCAATTGTTAAGCTAACGCCTTCCGAGCTGAGCAACAAAAAAAAAAAAAAAAAAATGTTTCTTTAGATTCATACCTCAGTGTAACCGGGCTTATTGGATGTAGGCTGGCACCTAAAATGTGGTTTACGGTTTACAGACTATTTTGCTTTTGCACTTTTGTCAAATCCACTTTGGTCTGTTCAGTAATAGTTTAAAGGTATTTAATTCTTCATAGGAATAGTAGCTAGGTAACATCTAGCCGTTTCACAAGCTGAAGGATCAAGGCGCAGCTCAGCAGTAAAATGAACTCAGCACTGTGAGTGTACTGGCACCAGGTGGGCAATAAATGCCTGGCCTTGCCAGGGACTCTCTCATCCCAGCAAATAAAAAGAAATGATGGAGGGATGGTCATTAATGAAACAACTGAAGATGGTTGAGCCTAAAATACCACCCTGAGTTCATGTGATGTACATTTTAGATCTAAAATAACAATATTCTGACTTGGCGATGTGGGAGAGGAAATTGGGATATCAGGCTGATAAAGACATTGAAGAAAAAACAATTAAAATTCTAGGTTTTAGCACAACATGTATTGAATAAAAAGATCAAGGATTAATGATGACCCAATTTAAAACCTTCGAGTATATGTGCCTTATTGGAGTTCAAACTACAGGAAAGGCATTGGAATATTAGACGGTGGATGAAATCCGAATATGAAAAAAGATCCTGGAAAAAGAACCTTTTTTCATTGGAACCTAGCACGTTGCAGTGTAATGTAATGGAAGTGATCACTATTATGAAAAAGTGTGGAACACAGTAGATAGAGATAGACTGTTTCAAGTAGTTGAGGGACATGGGAGTAAAAGCATAGATACCAAATGATATATATAGAATAGAATGCAGGAGGAATCTCTTCACAAAGTTGAGGCTATCTAATAATTTTTATTGTCACAAGTAGGCTTACATTAACACTGCAATGCAGTTACTGTGAAAATCCCCTACTCGTCACATTCCGGCGCCTGTTCGGGTAACACCGAGGGAGAATTCAGAACGTCCAATTCACCTAACCGCACATCTTTCGGGACTTGTGGGAGGAAAGTGGAGCAAACCCATCCAGACACTGGAGGAAAGTGCAAACTCCACACAGACAGTGACCCAAACCGGGAATCGAACCTGGGACCCTGGAGCTGTGAAGCAACAGTGCTAACCACTGTGCTACCGTGCTGCCCCTCTAGTTCACCTCCTCACAGCAGAAGCCATGTCAATATTCGGTACTACATCGGATAGGCAGTTGAGGGACAGATGAAGGAATGCAGGAGTAGGCTGGAAAACATTTGTTTATAACTTGTTACTCACACGGGGAGTGTATAAAATTACGAGGGGCGTGGATCGGAAGGAACCTCTCCCTTTTGTCGAGGGGCCAGTAACACCAGGGGGCATAGATTTAAGGTAAGGGGCAGGTGCTTTGTAGGAGAGGGTGGTTGGAATCTGGAACTCGTGGCCTGGAAGGGTGGTACAGGCGGGAACCGTCACAACATAAGAACATAAGAACTCGGAGCAGGAGTAGGCCATCTGGCCCCTCGAGCCTGCTCCACCATTCAATGAGATCATGGCTGATCTTTTGTGGACTCAGCTCCACTTTCCGGCCCGAACACCATAACCCTTTATTCTTCAAAAAACTATCTATCTTTATCTTAAAAGCATTTAATGAAGGAGCCTCTACTGCTTCACTGGGCAAGGAATTCCATAGATTCACAACCCTTTGGGTGAAGAAGTTCCTCCTAAACTCAGTCCTAAATCTACTTCCCCTTATTTTGAGGCTATGCCCCCTAGTTCTGCTTTCACCCACCAGTGGAAACAACCTGCCCGCATCTATCCTATCTATTCCCTTCATAATCTTATATGTTTCTATAAGATCCCCCCTCATCCTTCTAAATTCCAACGAGTACAGTCCCAGTCTACTCAACCTCTCCTCGTAATCCAACCCCTTCAGCTCTGGGATTAACCTAGTGAACCTCCTCTGCACACCCTCCAGTGCCAGTACGTTCTTTCTCAAGTAAGGAGACCAACACTGAACACAATACTCCAGGTGTGGCCTCACTAACACCTTATACAATTGCAGCAGAACCTCCCTAGTCTTAAACTCCATCCCTCTAGCAATGAAGGACAAAATCCCATTTGCCTTCTTAATCACCTGTTGCACCTGTGAACCAACTTTTTGCGACTCATGCACTAGCACACCCAGGTCTCTCTGCACAGCAGCATGTTTTAATATTTTATCATTTAAATAATAATCCCTTTTGCTGTTATTCCTACCAAAATGGATAACCTCACATTTGTCAACATTGTATTCCATCTGCCAGACCCTAGCCCATTCACTTAGCCTATCCAAATCCCTCTGCAGACTTCCAGTATCCTCTGCACTTTTTGCTTTACCACTTATCTTAGTGTCATCTGCAAACTTGGACACATTGCCCTTGGTCCCCAACTCCAAATCATCTATGTAAATTGTGAACAGTTGTGGGCCCAACACTGATCCCTGAGGGACACCACTAGCTACTGATTGCCAACCAGAGAAACACCCATTAATCCCCACTCTTTGCTTTCTATTAATTAACCAATCCTCTATCCATGCTACTACTTTCCCCTTAATGCCATGCACCTTTATCTTACGCAGCAACCTTTTGTGTGGCACCTTGTCAAAGGTTTTCTGGAAATCCAGATATACCACATCCATTGGCTCCCCGTTATCTACCGCACTGTTAATGTCCTCAAAACATTCCACTAAATTAGTTAGGCACGACCTGCCCTTTATGAACCCATGCTGCGTCTGCCCAATGGGACAATTTCCATCCAGATGCCTCGCTATTTCTTCCTTGATGATAGATTCCAGCATCTTCCCTACTACCGAAGTTAAGCTCGCTGGCCTATAATTACCCGCTTTCTGCCTACCGCCTTTTTTAAACAGTGGTGTCACGTTTGCTAATTTCCAATCCGCCGGGACCACCACAGAGTCTAGTGAATTTTGGTAAATTATCACTAGTGCATTTGCAATTTCCCTAGCCATTTCTTTTAGCACTCTGGGATGCATTCCATCAGGTCCAGGAGACTTCTCTACCTTTAGCCCCATTAGCTTGCCCATCACTACCTCCTTGGTGATAACAATCCTCAAGGTCCTCACCTGTCATAGCCTCATTTCCATCAGTCACTGGCATGTTATTTGTGTCTTCCACTGTGAAGACCGACCCAAAAAACCTGTTCAGTTCCTCAGCCATTTCCTCCTCTCCCATTATTGAATCTCCCTTCTCATCCTCCAAAGGACCAATATTTACCTTAGCCACTTTTAGCAACATTTAAGAAGCATTTAGATGAGCACTTGAAATGCTGTGGCATACAAGGATATGGGCCAAGTGTTGGAATTAGAGTAGATAGGTGCTGTATGGCCGGCATTGGCATAATGGGCCGAAGAGCCTCATTCTGTGCTGTTAACTCTTTGACTCTGAGAGTAAATATTAACGACGGGCAGGTTGGATAAATGGCCTGTTTGTCGCTTACTTTCTTTGTGTACAGGTCAAAAAAACAATTTTCATAAATTTAGTTCAGATTATCTTATTTCTGCTACTGATGCAAATAATTTAATTAAATGAATATGAAGCTGTGCAAGTAATACTTTTTGTTCAACTTTTTCCTTTAGCTACGCCTGGAAGCACTTCATCAAATCCTGGTTTTGCTTTCTGGAATGGAAGAAAAGGGCAGCCAGTTAACAGGAAGCAATTGCTTGGCTTCATGGTTCCACTCTGCTTCTTTGCTTACTTCAGTCAGATTACAGTTCCTAGCGGGATGCTTTGGCCTGGGTACAGTAGGCAATGCAGGAATCAAAGGCGAAAGTGTCCAACTGCATCACTATCAGGTACTCGCCAAGTGTCAGCACCAGATTGGGTAGTGACTGAAAGAATCTGTTGATTTCTGACAAGACTCAAGGTCATTGAAGTACTTTTTATTTTAAGAATCCGGTTTTAAAAGGGTCTGGAAGCACCCCAAACCAAAATGTAATTAGATAATGTTGGCCAGTTGCAAATAACTGCTAATTGATCCTTTTCTCAAATGTTCTAAGTGTTATATTCATGAACTTGTACAGTGCATAAGCTAACATTTCAATCTTCGATTCATTTTCAGTTTGGTTCCCTGTTTAGACCATAAGACATAGGAGCAGTATTAAGCCATCCGGCCCATCAAGTCTGCTCTGCCATCCAATCATGGCTGATATTTTCTCATCCCCATTCTCCTGCCTTCTCCCCATAACCCCCAATCCCCTTATTGGTCAAGAACCTATCTATCTCTGTCTTAAAGACACTCAGTGATTTGGCTTCCAGCCTTCTGCGGCAAAGAGTTCCACAGATTCACCACCTTCTGGCTGAAGAAATTCCTCCTCATCTCTGTTTTCCAGGATTGTCCCTTCAGTCTGAGGCTGTGCCCTTGAGTTTTTCCTACTAGTGGAAACATCCTCTCCCCGCCCACTCGTATCTAGGCCTCTTAGTATTATGCACGCTTCAATGAGATTTCCCCCCCCCCACCCCCGTCCTTCTAAATTCCAACAAATACAGACCCAGAGTTCTCAACCGCTCCTCATATGTAAAGCTCTTCATTCCAGGGATCATTCTTGTGAATCTCCTCTGGACTCTTTCCAACGCCAGCACATCCTTCCTTAGATAAGGGGTACAAAATTGATCACAATACTCCAAATGGGTTCTGACCAGAGCCTTATACAGCCTCAGAAATACATCCCTGATCTTGTATTCTAGCCCCCTTGACATGAATGCTAACATTGCATTTGCCTTCCTAATAGCCGACGGAACTTGCAGGTTAACCTTAAGAGAATCTTGAACTAGGACTCCTAAATCCCTTTGTGCTTCTGATTTCCAAAGCCTTTTCCCATTTAGAAAATAGCCTATGCCTCCATTCTTCCGACCAAAGTGCATAACCTCACACTTATCCGCAATGTATTTCATCTGCCCACTCTCCTAGCCTGTCCAGGTTAAATATGCTATATAAATTTAAGTTGTTACATGAGGATTTGTAGTTACTACTTTTCCCCTTGGAATTAATTATTCAAAATCCGAATTTGCAGAAGATTGTTATATTTGCCAACCCACTTGTTTTCCTGAAATGTAACAAGTTTTGTGAGTCTGAAGGTTTGACTCTTGTGGAGAGTGTCTGCCCAGCCCCTGATAGGCCACCTCTCCAGATGGGGCCAAGTTGAACTTCAGGCCTTCAATCCCTGAAAGCGAAACTTGAGAATTCCCAGTGCTTTCCCAACTTGAGGCGCTTACCAGTGAGGAGGCTGAAATTGCTCCCCCAGTGTTGCTAATGGGGATGGAATGCATTAAAATGGCATGCCAGAGTGACTGAGCAGCTCTCTGCTAATGTGAAATCCACCCATGAAAGATAACTCTATTTTAAAAATCTTGATCGCTGAACATTGTACTGTCTTAATGAAATGAAATGAAAATCTCTTATTGTCACAAGTAGGCTTCAAATGAAGTTACTGTGAAAAGCCCCTAGTCGCCACATTCCGGCACCTGTTCAGGGTGGCGGTTACGGGAATTGAACCGTGCTGCTGGCCTGCCTTGGTCTGCTTTCAAAGCCAGCGATTTAGCCCTGAAGCTTGGTGCTGTAGGCAGTAACGTGGAAGCACTATCGAGCTGTTCCTGGAAACTGTATGCTAGGCTGCAGTTGGTGGGCTGAGAAAAGGATTTGAACTCCCATTTCCCATCGGAGACTCGTGCTACCGATGAGTGAAGGCTAACTTAAAAATGGAATAATTCTGCGAGTAACTGTACGAAAAGCCCTATTGTGCAAGAAGAGTATAGTACAAGGCCTTAGTACAGCAAATAAAGGAAAACTGGGCAGGAAGGACTACATGTCTGTAGGGGTATCCACATGATGATACATCCGTTCTCAACTTCTCAACCCAGTCTAACTTTAATTAATCTCCCAGGGTTTGCACACAAAGGTCAATTGTAGTTTTTGCTTGAAGTAAAGTTTGGAGGCCATTAGATAATAAGGTCATGTCAGGCAACACCGATTTCTGTTAGAAACCGAAACATGCATTTTTTTTGTTTTTGCATTTCCCCTTTCTGTCCACACTTACAATGAAAACTTTTCACCTTGGAATTCCACCATTAAAAGTGGCGACAGCGCAGCGCAGAGGAAGGATAGAATTACAATTTGACAAATTGACCCAGATCTTCTGATCAGGATCTATTTCTGACCCTGATCAGACTAACAATAATGCACTTGGCTTCCCCCAATTTTTTTTTTCCTGAGCGATCTTCCAGTGGAAGATACTTCACAATCAACACAGCGCAGCAAACCTTGGTGAGAGTAGTGGAGAGAATCTATGCCGGAGCCATGCCCTCTTTTTGCAACACCAGATACTTTCTGGAATAGACGGGAAGTGTCCCAAAGCTGCTTTGGAAAGCTACTGAGAAGACACAAGTGGGTAAGAGGATAGAATGGGTGAGAAAGGTGAGCAAGCAGGTAGGGTGGATGAGGTAAGTGGGTGGGGTTGGGGTGGCAGGCGGGTGAGTGGGTTAGGTGGGCTGACGGTCGTCGTAGTTGGGAGGGGTTGTCTGGTTTGGTCGAAGGGGTGGGAGTGGGGTCAGAGAGTGATTGTTGGGTGGTGGGGGCGGGGGGGGGGGGGGTCAGTGTATAGTTAGGCGTTAGGATCAGGGCAGGATTTCCCAGCCTTTCCCACTGGTGGAATCCTCTGGTCCTGCTAACGGTGATGCAGCTGGAAAGTAACACAAACGGCCATTGACTTTGGCAGGACTGGAACATCCCACTGGTGGCGTATGACGAGCTGCATCTGCTACCGGAAAGCCCGTTGCGGGAGTGGCTGGAAAATCCTGACCTTCATAGAATTTACAGTGCAGAAGGAGGCCACTCGGCCCATTGAGTCTGCACCGGCTCTTGGAAAGAGCACCCTTCCCAAACCCACACCCCCACCCTGTCCCGGTAACCCAGTAACCCCATCCAACACTAAGGGCACTTTTGGACACTAAGGGCAATTTATCATGGCCAATCCACCTAACCTGCACATCTTTGGACTGTGGGAGAAAACCGGAGCACCCGGAGGAAACCCACGCACACACGGGGGGGATGTGCAGACTCCGCACAGACAATGACCCAAGCCGGAATCGAACCTGGGACCCTGGAGCTGTGAAGCAATTGTGCTAACCACTATGCTACCGTGCTTCGTTTATTCCTGACTAACCATTTCCTGGGTAACTATCCAGGTAACATCAGAACTGTCCAAAACCTCTAACTCGAGTGTTTGACACTTTATCAGAGGGTTCTGGGGAGCAGGGGAATTGACCAGGAGAAGTCCAAATTCCAAGGCAATTCGTTCAACAGGATCCTTGCATTGGGACTTCCGAGGGGGTCCCGTAACGCACCTTCTGGGGTATGTCTCGTGTTCCGACTACCCAGTGACCGAAGATCATGAGCCATTTCATTTGGCAGTTTCTATTATATATGTAGGAAAATTATATTGTAATGAGGAAAAAGCGACAGGAAGTGTATAGATGTGAATTTCTTTTATACGTTAAATATTTTTACATTTGTAATTAAATTAAGGTTTATCCAAGTGTCGATAGCACTCGTTTTCTAATGAATCAGAAGATTGCAGGTTAGAGTGCTATTCCTAAGGCTTGCCATTCCCAGTGCCAATGCAGTAGACGGCTACAGTGTTGGAGTGCCTTCTGTCAGATGAGATGTTAAAACCCCCTCGGGTTGATCCGTGCGACTGATTTGAAGAAAAGTGAGGAACGACCAAAATTTAAACGCCTTGTTAATTTGATCATTTAGGATGGCATCAGGGCTGCCAAGAGAAACATTCAGATGGATATCCAGGGCGCTGTTCACAAGATCTACCAACAACTATCTGCTACCCTAGAACGGGCTTTGCAAGCAAACAAGCACCACATTGGTAAGGAGCTAGAATGTAACCTTGAAATGGGATGATTTGAGACATTTGGCGGTTACAGAATTCAATTTAGAAAGAGTCGAGTGTTATCTATCTTTCATTTCCCTCCGTCCTTCATGTTGCCATATTTTGTTCTTGAAAAAGCATAATGTCAAAAACTAAATGCAAATCAGATAAATAATGTACGTCTATTCTGCAAACTAATACTCGCCTGCAATAGAATGTTCCAAAGTATTCTACTCGACTACTCTGAGGAGCCTTGTTTTTAAAAAAACAAAAAATACCAGTTGCATTTTGTTGTTGCTGCACTAAAAGAGGCAGTTTAATAATCAGAAATATTTCACATTTATTCCCTGAGATAAAGTCAGTAAAATGTGCTCAAGTGTGAATTCAGCATTACAAGCTTTCTTTTAATTTGTACTGGCTGTATATAAATGCTTGTTGTAAATGGTAATAAGCATTTGAAGAATGTTAAACCATATATCATGTTACTTAGTATGGTTGCAGCACAGGAGGCCAGTTAAGTCTGTGACGTCTCTGTGCAGGATGAACTCAGCTGCAAACTCTTCTTCCTTCAGGTACTTGACCAATTCCCCTTAAAAGCCACATTTGAATTTACCTGCATCATGCTTCTTATCAGGCGGTGCATTCTAGATTCCAACCACTGGCTGCGTTTTTTAAAAAAATAAAAGGTTTTCCTCGTGGCACCATTGGTTCCTTTGACAAAAGTCGCCGCCATCTGGTTCTGGACCCGTTCGCCAGTGGGAACAGTTCCTTTTGATCGATTCTGTCTACACCCCTCATGATTTTGAACAGCCCTGTCAAATTTATTTCTGATCCGTCTCTCTGTGGATACAGAACTGGCTAGGTCATAGAAGGCAGAGAGTAGCAATGGAAGGGTGCTTTTCTGATTGGAGGGCTGTGACTAGTGGTGTTCCGCAGGGTTCAGTGCTGGGACCTTTGCTGTTCGTAGAATATATAAATGATTTGGAGGAAAATGTAACTGGTCTGATTCGCAAGTTTGTGGACGACAGAGGTTGGTGGAATTGCGGATAGCGATGAGGACTGTCAGAGGATACAGCAGGATTTAGATCGTTTGGAGACTTGGGCGGGGAGATGGCAGATGGTGTTTAATCCGGACAAATGTGAGGTAATGCATTTTGGGAAGTCTAATGCAGGTAGGGAATATACAGTGAATGGAAGAACCCTCAAGAGTATTGACAGTCAGAGATCTAGGTGTACAGGTCCACAGGTCACTGAAAGGGGCAACACAGGTGGAGAAGGTAGTCAAGAAGGCATATGGCATGCTTGCCTTCATTGGCCGGAACATTGAGTATAAAAATTGGCAAGTCATGTTGCAGCTGTATAGAACCTTAGTTAGGCCACACTTGGAGTATAGTGTTCAATTCTGGTCGCCACACTACCAGAAGGATGTGGAGGCTTTAGAGAGGGTGCAGAAGCGATTTACCAGGATGTTGCCTGGTATGGAGGGCATTAGCTATGAGGAAAGGTTGAATAAACTTGGTTTGTTCTCACGGAACGAAGGAGGTTGAGGGGCGACCTGATAGAGGTGTACAAAATTATGAGGGGCATAGACAGAGTGGATAGTCAGAGGCTTTTTCCCAGGGTAGAGGGGTCTATTAGTAGGGGCATAGGTTTAAGGTGAGAGGGGCAAGGTTTAGAGTAGATGTACGAGGCAAGTTTTTTACACAGATGGTAGTGGATGCCTGGAACGCGCTGTCGGAGGAGGTGGAGGAAGCAGGGACGATAGTGACGTTAAGGGGAATCTTGACAAATACATGAATAGGATAGGAATAGAGGGATACGGACCCCGGAAGTATAGAAGATTTTAGTTTTGACGGGCAGCATGGTCAGCGCAGGCCTAGAGGGCCGATGGGCCTGCTCCTGTGCTATACTTTTCTCTGTTCTTTGTTCCTAGGCGAGCAGCCCCAATTTCTTCAATCTGTTCTCATAGCTGAAGTCACTCATTCATGGGACCATGCTCATAAATCCTTTCTGCACCCTTCCTTAAAACCGTCACACCTTTCCTAAAGTGCAGGGCTGGTTTAGCACAGGGCTAAATGCTGGCTTTTAAAACAGACCCAGGCAGGCCAGCAGCACGGTTCAATTCCCGTACCAGCCTCCCCGAACAGGTGCCGGAAAGTGGCGGCTAGGGGCTTTTCACAGTAACTTCATTTGAAGCCTACTTGTGACAATAAGCGATTTTCATTTTCATTTCTTTTACTTTCAAATTCGAACTCCAGCTGAGGATGAATCGGTGTTTTGTATAAGTTGATCATAACTCCCTTGAGCTCTTAACTCTAATTATGCAGCCCAGAATCAGTCGGATTTAAAAAAAAAAAGTTTAATTTTCATGACCTGTCCTGTCGCCCTCAGTGATTTGCGCATGCAAGCGCTCGGGTATCTATTTTCCTGCACCCATTTTCAAATTGTACCCTTTTTTAATATTGCCCCTTCTCATTTTTCCGACCAAAGCCTGTCACTCCTTTGCATTACATTTCATCTGCCACACGCCCTCTCTTCCACCAACTTGAAATGTGTTCTCTTGAAATTTTATCTCTACCCTCGTAGCTCAATTTCCAAGTTAGTGACATCGGCAGATTTTGACGCTGGTCTAGGTCATTATTATACATCAAGAAAAGTAGGTGTTCTAAAACTGGGGAGACTCACTGTATACGTTCCTCCAGTCTTCACAAACACAACCAACAATTGTTACTGTTTCCTGTCACTCAGCTTTCCTTAGCATTCATGATGCTCCTGTTCTTTTTATTCGATGGACTCCAGCTTAACTGGCGAGTCTGTTGTGTAACACTTCATCAAACACCATGTTCACCACGTCGGCCACATTACCCTTATCAACTCTTTCTGTTGCCTAATTAAAAAGAAAACTCAATTAAGTTAGTTAAATATGATTTGACTTTAACCAGTTGGCACTGGCTTTCCTTGATTAATCCACACATGTTAAATTAACTGCTGGTTTTGTTCCAGATTATTGTCTCTATGAGCATTTCCACCATGGTCTGTGGTTGCTTGGTTTATCCATGTACACGCTTATCCAATAAAGGGTCCAATATTTGCAATTTTCCAGTCCTCTGGCACTGCCTTGGTAGCCAAGGAGGATTGGAAGATTACAGCCAGTACCTCTGCAATTTCTACCATTACTTCCCCCGTTATTCCCTTGTTCTCAGATGCATCTCATTCTATCCTTGTGGCTTATCAACTTTTAAGTATAGACAGGCTATCTAATACTTCTTTATGAAATTTCATCCCGTCCATTGTCTCATACCTTGTCTTTCACAATGGCAGCATTGATGCAAAGTACTTCTTTAGTACCTCACTCTACCTCCACAAGTAGCTCCTCTTTTTCTGATGCCGAATCAGCCCTGTCTCTCTCGCTATCCTTTTAATATTTATATGCTGAAGATAAATTCCTGACTTCCGGTGAGTCTGGGCATTTTGCTTGGGAATATTTCCGTGACCACGTGAGGGTGGGATTGTGGAGACGGAGTATGGGGAATAGGGTTTTGGAGGGATGGGAAGAGGTGGTAGGCCCTAAAAATGGAGGTGCGCACTAATGAGCAAGGCAACACTCGTGTGCACCCCCCCCCCCTCCTCCCAATCCATCCGTTCCTACGTCCCTCTAGCTCGAGCTCTCAAACCTGGTGGTGTAGTCTCCTTCGTTCTGTTATTCCTTGCATGTTGTGAGCTCCAGCTTCACTTTGTTGGGGGAGAGCAATGCATCCTCTGTCGGAACATTACGGACAACTCAATAGCACATAAAGCTACTATGTAAGTCAATATACGGTCAAAGAGAAATGTGCATCAGCTAGGTGATTGCTTTGCGTGTACCTTTTTTTGGTTTTTCGAATAGCTACTGAAATATGTCTGCACACTTTGGCCCAATTACCTATACACATCCTCTAACCCCATGTCACCTGAACTCTGCTCTTGATTTCCCGTGTGAAGTGCCACCAATGACCAACAAGTGCATTATATATTTTTTTACAATTGATTACAATGCAAAACATTTTACTAAGATAGTAGTCATTTCAAAATTGCTGGCGATCATTGATGCATTATTTAAAATGGATTTCAGTATTGTAAAATTGCATCCTTTTTTGCTTTTATTCCTGTTTCCAGGAGCCCAACAACGCCTTTTGCTGGTCACAGTATTCGCACTTAGTGTGCGTTACCAGCCAGTGGATGTCTCTCTGGCGATCTCCAGTGGTTTGTTGAACGTACTCTCCCAGTTGTGTGGTACTGACACTATGCTCGGACAGCCACTGCAATTGGTACAAAAACCAGGTGTTTCACAGCTCAGCACGGCTTTGAAGGTTGCCAGCACTCGATTGCTTCAGATTCTAGCCATCACCACAGGGTATGTATGAAAAAAGTATAAGTTTCAGTTTTCTATCAATAACCACAATGATACCACAATGACACTGATCTATGAAGGTGAGAGCTAGACTACTGTCACTTGTGTGTTTCAAGAGTTCATAAAACCACAACATCATTCGAAATGAATACCTAACTCCATTTTGTAGAAACAAAATTGCAAATATTTGTGGTGGGCATTTTCTTTCCGGCAAATTCAGCTCTATTTTGAAAATGAAAATCGCTTATTGTCACAAGTAGGCTTCAAATGAAGTTACTGTGAAAAGCCCCTAGTCGCCACATTCCGGCGCCTGTTCGGGGAGGCTGTTACGGGTTATTTTTGTTACTGGGGTCGGCGGGGGGGCATTAGCTGGAGCCAGGAAATTTCCTGATTTGGCAAACCCAGCTTGTTAGAGAGTGCCCACTCAGATCCAATTTTTGCTCTGGGGGTTGTGGGAATAGAGTCTGGTCTACTGCCCCAGGACACAGGTCAGAGATGGTCACAGGTACTTCCAACTGCAAAGGTGAGCTGTTTGAAGTGTCCCCTTGATTCTCTGGCACTCCCAGTTACTTCATTAAATATTAGACCCTGTAGCCCACACCCCCGCTCCCCAGGGCAGTTCTATGCCAATCTGAAGCCAGCCCATGCCCTAACCCCTGTGATCCCTTGTATGTCCCATGCCATCTTAATGTCAACTCATGTCAACCCGCCCACCACCCTTTCCCTTTTACACCCTCCATGCCAAATCATCCAATATTCACCAAGGGTGGATCTCGGGTGCCATATTGAGATGTAATTAAACAAAGGACTAACCATCTATTGCTGCTTTCCCTATATTGAAAAACATGCCCATTCGTGAAAACCCATTCAAAACTTTTAAATCATCTCAAGCTCTTAATCCCTTCTAAAAACAAACTGAGGTGTGAGGGATAATTTCAACCTGATACTTGCGACAGGATATCGATGGGATTGGATAGGTTGCCCGCTTTACACCCCTCTCATTTTACTCTATAGTGAACTTAATACTCTATAGTGTAAAATTGGGCGAGGTATAAACAGTCTTCTCATCTGAACAAAACCTGTTTGGTATCATAACATCCTGTATTAATTTACGTGTTACCTGTGTTAATTTATGTGTTAGCTGTAGACTGCTAATGGTTTTCTGCATAAAGTGTTGAATATAAACTATAGTTTCAATGTCTTCCTTGTAAGTTTGAAATCTGTAACTATGTTGAACACTTTCATCTTGTATATCCTGTAGCCTTTTGATTAATATGGTCACCACAAACCTCTTCAGTGTAAACACTTGCAACCTCTGCAGGCTTTTCTTATAACTGTTGTACCAGTCAATGAGTTACCCTTTGTCACACCATCTCCACGCATGCTCTCAATTATATGCAGTCAGACCAACATTGCGCTTCCGGAGATTTGTGCTCTGTTTCTCTGATTATATGGCCCTAGATCCAGCTTGATATCTTTGTGCTTCCACCCATTGTATTGGATGATTTTGACAATCTATGTATCCTCCAGAGTAATACCACTTTGCAGATATTGCCACTATTCTTCATGCACAGTTCCCATTTCCCCCAAAATACGAAAGGTCCTTGCTTTGAAATGCCCATTTCATTAGCAGCTTTCTTAAATGCCATAAGATGGATCCCACAACCTTGACTGCTTTCGTTGCCTTTGCCTTTGTCAGAAATCCTACTAAAGCATAGGAAAGCCGTTTAAGGTTTCCAGGTTATCTGACTAATAACTATCTTGGTGTGCTTGACATTCATGATTTACTTGATATAATGCACTGGTGTGACTGTTTTCTACAAATATCTTTATCAAAACCCTTTTGAATTGTCTTTTCAACAGATTCTGTACTTTATCTCACATAACTAGTTTCTTGGACTCTTTATTCCTTTTTTAATGTAAACTTTGAGTACCCAATTCTTTTTTTTCCAATTCCATCTTTGGGTTGTGGTGGTGAGACCCACGCAGACACTGGGAAAATGTGCAAACTCCACACAAAGTGACCCGATATCGAACCCGGGTCCTCCTCACCGTGAGGCAGCAGTGCTAACCACTGTGCCTCAATGCCATCCTTTCATCTTATTCGTATATTCATTCATGTGGCCTCATAGCTGATGAGAGCTCTATTTTGTCTTGGCCACATAATATTTTCCTCGTCACCCATATCAACCTCTATTTTTACTTTACTTCTTTCTCAATGATATGTAGACACTTTGGGCAGGATTTACTAAAAGGGAACAAAGTCCCATAACGAGTGCGTTTAGTCGTGTGTTCCCCGGCGCTGGCAGCACCGAGAAACCCAACGCTATAAAACGGCACCCGGGTTAGATAGGGGGCTTCAGCGGAGAACCCGCAGCCCAGGCTGCACATAGCCCCGTTTTGTGCACTGAGGAGCTCCCGACCTCTGGAGCCCCCGAAGAGATCTCCGACCACCCAACAAGCCCCAATGCATAATGAGAGAGTCACCTTGGCTGTGCTCTGGTGGCTCTGCCCAGGTGGCACCAACAGTTCCAGGGCGCCACCCTGCCCAATGGGCATGCACCTGAGGGCCTCCGATCCCCAGGGAGACCCCCACGAGTGCCATGTTTCTTTGTAATCTCAGTTAATTCCAATTGTTTCACAGCATCTCGTGCTGCAGATTTGTGATCGATAGTTGGATGAAACCTGAATTCAGAGACCCTGAAATACACCTTTATATTGTTACGGGTTGTGTTAAGTGTGTTTATATAATCCTTCACTCAAGATGAGGCCTTCGTAGTTGATCTATGGGGAAAATAAATTTCCTGTCCGCTCTTTGCATTTCCAATAGAATTGTAAAATGATTTGTAATGAGATACAATTTCACCGATGCCAGCAGCTCTCGTCAAAATGGATTTTCTTCACCTTTGGCCTTCAGCAGTCAATCCAGAGCCTCCGAAACCATTGTCTATTCCAGTGCAATTCCTCGCTCAACAGCTAAAAGTATCCCTATTCAGCTAGCTATCACGAGTAGCACCATGGATTTTCTGTTTGCCTTTCCTGTTTCTTTTCCCACTCATCCTTCTCGAATCGGCCACCTGTTCCAAAATAACCTTGTGAAAATTCAGAACAGACTATGGATTACATCCAGGGTATGGCAAAGTATTGCATGGAACAATGTTACCAATTTAAGACTAAAATGACTTTTCATTCAACAGTTCAAATATGCATGTTTTATTTGTGCTTTGTTCTTGACCTATAGAACCTATGCAGACAAACTGAACCCCAAGGTTGTTCAGTCTCTCTTAGACCTGCTGTGCAGTCAGCTGAAGAATCTACTCTCTCAGGCTGGAGTGCAGATGCCACCCTCTCATGGAGATGGAGAAAACAAATTAGATGAGACCGGTGATACTGAAGATACCAAAGATTTAAAAGGTATAGAAACCTATCTCGTCTTGCATCATGTATTAAAATTGGGGTGATAGAGGGGGGATATCTGCAGGGCATATACCTCTGACTTAAAGAGGCAAAACTACAGGACAATAGTTCTCATTATGCAGTTAATGGGGCAACTTGAGCACTTAGATTGGATGTGATCCTGTCTCATTCTTTCCACCTCAATGGTGTGAGAGCTGCCTTCTGACATAGTCCTTAAATGATCTAAGACCTTGATAACTTTCGTCAGGCTTGCTAACTCTCCTAGATTTTGGTGGGAATCGCAACAGGAGCTCGCCAAGCTCCTATGGTGGGTAGAGAGTTGCAAGAACAAAAATGATACAGCTTGGAAACTCCCAGAATCCAGATCCAATCTAGGGTTGCTGCAGTGCTTCATTTCTCCCTCTTCAACTAGCTGGAATTAAAGCACATATGGGTCGTCCCTTGTAACTGTGTGATGGTTATGCTTATAGATTTGTGTCTTTCAATAAGAATATTTCTGACTTTTGTTTCTTTTCAAAATAAAGGGAATGTTAGTTAAATTAATGCTGAATTAATTCATGAAATCATACAAGCGCAGACGGAAGTCACTTGGCACCTCATTGCCAGACCTGGTAATAGTTCTTTTGAGGAGCTATTTGTTGCAATTTCATTTTGTCACCCTTTCCCCATCTCAAATACGTCTTTGATTCCCATACCGGGAATTTTTCTCAGTAATTTACCCGGAGTGTGTTCGTTAACTGAAATCTCGTTATGTTGTTTTTATTTTTCAGCGATCCTTCGAAAGCAACACACAGCTGAGCTGCAATTGGGGGACTTTCTCGTTTTCTTGCGGAGAGTTGTTTCTTCAAAGGCCATTCAGTCCAAAATGGCCTCGCCTAAATGGACCGAAGTGCTCCTTAATATTGCTGCCCAGAAATATTTTTCCGGTAAGGAATTCCTCTTGCAGTCCTCCTGAGCAATTAATTAGCCCTTAATAATTCTGAAACTTAATACTAACGGGCCTGCCATGGTGTGTAAGATGGACAATCTGTGGTCCGATAATGTGGTTGGGACGTTTAGCAGGTAGCCTGGGCTGGTCCAACATTGTGTGTACAAATGCAGACAATTGTAGCTCCTTTTTAAATGGAGACTCCAATTGCTTGCAAATTTACATCTTCAGGTCAGTTTTTTCTTTTTGGAAAGGTTATTTTCCATGCAATACAAAATGTGTTTGGCAAATGTATGCCAGACAAGAGACCGGTTTCTAAGGAACAGAAAATTGTACGATGCACTGCTGTAATTATAGAGTAGTGTTATATGATGTAATACACACCGTCTGAGCTCATTGGGGTTAATTGCTGTTTGTTCAGGGAGCTTTGCAGATTGGAACGTTAATTTAGGATTGCGTGCTGAAAGTTGCTGGAAGTGCATTGCACACTTTACGAGACATCTGGAACGTGACACCAAGCACATTGATGCCCAGCTTTTAATATGTGAGAAGCTTTGGCAAAATCTCAAAACAGCATTATAAATTTCTTTTTTCCAGTTATTAAAAATTATATTTTTTTGCTTAATGAGCATAATCCTTTAGAGTGGTTTTCCTTTGTCAGCCTGGGATGAAACGCTTGAGTCTGGCAGGTTTATAAATTTAGATGGTGAAAAATCCTACAATGCAGACAGGTGTTGTATAAAACCACGTGCAGATCAGGTGACACGGTGGTGCAGTGGTTAGCACTGCTGCCTCACGGCGCCGATGTCCCAGGTTCGATCCCAGCTCCGGGTCACTGTCCGTGTGGAGTTTGCATATTCTCCCCGTGTTTGCGTGGGTTTTACCCCCACAACCCAAAGATGTGCAGGCTAGGTGGATTGGCCATGCTAAATTGCCCCTTAATTGGAAAAAATGAATTGGGTACTCCAAATTAAAAAAAAAACACGTGCCGATTGTGGGTGCAATCTTCCGTTCTGGAGACTACAGCCGGTGGGTGGCAGGCAGGAAACACAGCGTGATTCCCGCTGGATGGCGGTGTGGCTGAATTCGCACAATTTCCCACTGTTCAGCTCATTAATTACATATCTGCGAGATGCTTGGTGAACCTTGTGGCAGGGCGGGCAGGAATAAGAATAATCGCTTATTGTCACAAGTAGGCTTCAATGAAGTTGCTGTGAAAAGCCCCTAGTCGCCACATTCCGGCGCCTGTTTGGGGAGGCTGGTACGGGAATTGAACCCTCACTGCTGGCCTTGTTCTGCATTACAAGCCAGCTGTTTAGCCCAGTGTGCTAAACCGGCCCACTGCTAAAAGCCGGCAGCTCTGCCGCTACATCATGGGTCGAAGATCCTGGTGAAAGGACACCTGGGCAGTCATTCACTCAATGCAAGCCAGGAACCTCACATTACTCCTCCAGACTCCTTGCAGCTCATTCAGGAGAAGCTGGCAGATGTGAGAAACCACACCCTGGGATATACAAGGGTGCCTCACACATTGCCTTTAGTTCCCTTGTACATAAGAGTGCTGCCAGAAAAACATCCGTGGTTGGACCGTGCCGCTACAATGGACCATGTTTACTGGCACCTTGACCTTCCAGAGCAGTGTTTTTCAAACTTTTTTTCCGGGGACGCATTTTTACCAACCGGCCGGCCTTCGCGACCCACGCCGGCCGGCCTTCGCGACCCACGCCGGCCGGCCTTCGCGACCCACGCCGGCCGGCCTTCGCGACCCACGCCGGCCGCCCTTCGCGACCCACGCCGGCCGCCCTTCGCGACCCACGCCGGCCGCCCTTCGCGACCCACGCCGGCCGCCCTTCGCGACCCACGCCGGCCGCCCTTCGCGACCCACGCCGGCCGCCCTTCGCGACCCACGCCGGCCGCCCTTCGCGACCCACGCCGGCCGCCCTTCGCGACCCACGCCGGCCGCCCTTCGCGACCCACCATTTTCTCTTACCTTGTTTGCTGCTGACAAAAATGGAGGAAATGGGTTGGGGTCCCTTTGGCCCTCGTACACGCTCCTCCAATGGAAACTGTTGGATGAAGGTGAAACCTTCCGGTGTCAAAGTATGGAGTCTCCATCTGTCCAAAGTTCTGCATTTTTTCCTGTACAATTTTATCAAATAAAACCCCCCCGAACTTGTAAATCAAAAAAATAAAATGAATAAAATAAACGAGAAAGATAAAAATAACATTAATAAAATAAATTAATAAAATGAATAAACCCCCCCATAACTTGTAAAACAAAAAGCTGCGATGGTTTTTTAAAAAAGCGGCACGCATGCGCAGTGCGGCCGCATTTTTATTACATGTTCGTGGCCATTTTGAAGGCCGCTTGCAGCCGGCGTTATGAACAGCTGGCTGCTGCAGCTGTTGTGCGCAGATTTGCGCGATCGAGAGCGCCGCAACAGACGGCTCCGCGACCCCCCCGGCACCCGCCCGCAACCCACCCGCGGGTCGCACCCCTGAGTTTGACGATGCCTGTCCTAGAGGCCCCATTGCTTCATGCTGCTCAAGTCCTTGCTCCTCTTGGCCTAGTGGCAACCTATGATCCCCCCCCCCCCCTCCAACTGTGGCTGTTCTTTCCTATCACCAGTATCCTGAGCTCGTCCCCCGTCACCTCTATTGATAGCACCGACCCTGCCCTCCCGGCCACTGTTTCACCTTCCGCGGACATTTCTCCACCACCTTCCCCACCTGCTTCTCCTGTCCAGCCTTTGCTCCACCCTTCCACCATGCCGCTGCCTTCCAGCGTTTGCGTGCCTCCTCTGTCCAGCCTTGGTTCAGCTTCTGCTCCCGGTACTCTGCATGAGTAAGGTTGTGCGAGGTCTGTAAGAAGGCAAAAGCAGCATTTACTAAGCTCCGAAGTGTGGAAGAAGTGAAGCTCGCCAGATGCATGCGACTTGTGTCCCGTTGTAAAGCTGAACATTCTGAATTCTTGCTGGCAGGGAACCTAATATGGAGAGAGAACTTCAGCGAGGTGACCTTTTAATGAGCATGCATGAGATATTGATGCGCAGATAGTATGTCCACATAATGCCAATATTGTGATCGCCATCTCCACAATAACAACAATAACTTACATTTATATAGCATCTCTCACGCAATACAACATCCCAAGGCGCTTCATAAAGGGGTTTTTTGGAACAAAATTTAACTGAGCTATCTAAGGAGATAGGAGGTCAGATGACCAAAAGCAATTGTTTTTAAGGAGTGTCTTAAAAGAAGAAAGTGAAGTGGAGCGGTGCAGGGGAGGAATTCCAGAGCTTTGGGCCTAGGTGAGTTAAGGCAGGGCTACCCCACTGATGGGACGATGAAATTCAGGGAAGCTCAAGAGGCCAGAATTGCAGGAGTGTAAACTCCTAGAGGACTGTGGGGCTGGAGGAGATTACAGCGATTTAAGGAGAGGGCACGATCATGGAGGGATTTGGAAAAGAGGATGAGACCTTTAAAATCAAGACGTTGCTTGACCGGTAGCGACCCTAGGTCAGAGGGCACGAGTGCTGGATGAACACGACTTGTGTGAGTTAAGACGAGGGCAGCAGAGCTTTAGATGATTTGAAGTTACACAGGATAGAATGTGGGAGTTCAGCAGGAGCACATTGGAATAATCCAGTTTAGAGGTAACAGAGACATGACTTATTTCAGCAGCAAACAAACTGAGACAAGGAAAGTCGGGTGATGTTATAGAGGGGGAAATAGGCAGTCTTGGGGATGGCGTGAATATGTGGTTGCGAGCTCATCTTGGTCAGATCTGATACCAAGATTGTAAACAGACTGATTACCAATTATTTGCTCAATGGGTTCCTTGCCTTTATAAATAGAGGCATAGAATACAAAAGCAAGGATGTTGCACTAAACCATTATAAATGGTCAGGCCTCTGCCCATGTACTGAGTCCCAATTTGGGCACTTCAGAAGCATGTCAAGGATCTGGAGTACAGGGACGATTTACTGGAATGGTACCAGATATGTAGGCCTTCAGTTATGAAGATGTTGGAGTTCTTAGAGTATCAGAGTTTAAGAGGAAATTTAATAGAGGTGTTCAAAATAATGAACGGTTTTGATTGATTTTTTAAAAAAAAATATCCAGAACACGGATAAAGTAGCTTGGGGAAGTTTTACAAGTGGTCTATATTGATGTGGCATTGCCTGAAAGGGTGGCAGAAACCGATTCCATCACAATGATGAGAAGGGAATTTGGATCTATATTTGAGATGGAGAAGCTTGGATAAAGAGTGGGGAATTAACTAATTGTAGAACTCATTCAAAGAGCTGGCAGAGACGCAGCGGATTGAGTGCCCCCCTTTGTTATGTTTCGTAATTTGATGATTCCGTGAGCCTCTGCCCGCAAAAGTGATGTGTTTCTGTGCAATAGCCGACCGTTATACTGTACAAGGAGATCTGATGGCTGTGTTGTATTTTGTCGGACAGGTGTGCCACTGGTTGGGAACCTGAGAACGAGACTGCTTGCCCTTCATGTTCTAGAGGCAGTGTTGCCTGCCTGTGAGTCAAGTGTAGAAGACGATCAGATGATACAGGTAAAGAAAAATTCTGTGGAATTCTACGCATCAGTTACAAAATTAGTGCTAAATACTTCGACTGTACACGTTTAGTACGGAACGATTATAAAACTGATTGTACTGTGATGAATGTATCAATTTCAGATATTTTGTATTATAGGTATTTGGTGCAGAAAGGGTTAAACGCCTGGGTGTGTAACTGCTACAGTTATCTTTTTTTAAAAGTTTTGGGTCTAAAAGATAAACTTTGGTTACAAGGGAAAATTAAAGCATTGTAAATGTTTGGGGCTAATGGAATTTTGTTTATATAAAGAAGGTTCCTTGGGGATTAGATAATTAGAGACTGTTTAAACTTAAATAATCGGGTCATGGGATTTGAGTGGGATATGGATGATGTAACTAATGGGAGGAGCTAGGCTGTACCAGGTCTCTAGCAGGCAGACAGAGTTTAGTTTTTAGCTGGAAGGCGAACTGAGAAACAGTTTATGCATTATTCTGACAGGGTTCAGGTCTCTCATCAGAGGCAGTCTCAAAAGATCTCTATCCAATGTTTGGCAAGTAACTCTGTTTGCTAATTGTATTTAAAACCTGATTGTGACCTGAGATGGGGTTTGCCCGAATGGAGATAAAAGATAGCGGTTAGGAGGGTTTCATTTCATTGTCAAGCATTGTTTAACTGGTAATTGTAAACTACTGTCTTTATGATATTAAAGTTAGTAATACTGTGTTAGTAATAAAGTTTCCTTTAGTCTGCCATATCCCTATTTGTGCGTGGAATCACTCCTGGAGCAAAGTATCCTTTCCTCCCAGTCTTACAAATTAAATAAACTGTTGGGGTTTCTGTCTGGTATCTTGGCAACTGTTGGGGTCTGGTCCCGGGACCGTAATCGTACCTAAATCTTTTAATATTGCCATTACATAAATGTGCTTAGTATTTAAATACAGGAAGACCTATTCTTCAGTGTGCTTGATGAATGAAATTTCAGCAATTGTTTGCTGTGTGTACACATCCTGTCTATCACCTAATTTGCTTTATGTTTCTAGGTTGTGGAACACCTTTTCTTGCTCATCTCTGATTGCATGTGGGAGGCACCAATTGCTCAGGCAAAACATATGATTCAAATAAAGGAGAAAGAGCAAGAAATGAAATTACAGGTACCGTGACCTGCATTCTCTTGAAAATATAGTGGCGCTTTGCTGCTAGGCTATCAAATTAATTGGTGGGTCCTCAGATCAAATGGATGGCAGAAATTAGACTATTTCGAAATGATCAAGTCAAAAAAATAGGAGAACATTAATCAAGTAAATGTGGGGAAAGGACAAAGGAATGGGGCTAAATGGCGCTTGCAGATTGAGCATAGTTGCAATAAGATGAATGAATGATCAGTGTAGTACATTGCTGAGATCTGGAATGATGAAAAATTGAGGAATGGATATTCAACCTGCACCGCTTGCACGTTCTATCCAATGGCTAGGTAGAAAACCATCTGAAAGATTTGTGAAACCTCAGAACAAAATACTGGGCTGAAGTGTCAGCTTAGAATATGAACTGGCAGCATTGTCTGAATCCCAAGAATTGGGCAGCACGATGCACAGTGGTTAGCACCGTGGCTTCACAGCTCCAGGGCCCCGGGTTCGATTCCCGGCTGGGTCGCTGACTGTGCGGAGTCTGCACGTTCTCCCCATGCCTGCACGAATTTCCTCCGGGTGCTCCGGTTTCCTCCCACTAGTCCCGAAAGTCGTGCTGTTGGGTAATTTGGACATTCTGAATTCTCCCTCTGTGTACCCGAACAGGTGCCGGAATGTGGCAACTAACGGATTTTCACAGTAACTTAATTGCAATGTAAGCCTACTTGTGACGATAAAGATTATTATATTATATAGACTGAAATTTAGGAGAAGCTAGAGAGGGGAGAAGTAATTGAGCAAAATGGAGGGAACAGAAGAAGACGGTGTGTTTCAAAAACAATTTGAAGCCTGTCTCGGCACGGTAGCAGAGTGTTTTAGCACTGTTGCTTTACTTTGCCAGGGACCCGGGTTCGATTCCCGGCTTGGGTCACTGCACATTCTCTGCGTGGGCTTCCTCCGGGTGATCCGGTTTCCTCCCACAAGTCCCAAAAGACATGTTTGTTAGGTGAATTGTACATTTGCTCTTTGTAGTATATATAAATGATTTGGAGGAAAATGTAACTGGTCTGATTAGTAAGTTTGCAGACGACACAAAGGTTGGTGGAATTGCGGATAGCGATGAGGACTGTCTGAGGATACAGCAGGATTTAGATTGTCTGGAGACTTGGGCGGAGAGATGGCAGATGGAGTTTAACCTGGACAAATGTGAGGTAATGCATTTTGGAAGGGCTAATGCAGGTAGGGAATATACAGTGAATGGTAGAACCCTCAAGAGTATTGAAAGTCAAAGAGATCTAGGAGTACAGGTCCACAGATCACTGAAAGGGGCTACACAGGTGGAGAAGGTAGTCAAGAAGGCATACGGCATGCTTGCCTTCATTGGCCGGGGCATTGAGTATAAGAATTGGCAAGTCATGTTGCAGCTGTATAGAACCTTAGTTAGGCCACACTTGGAGTATAGTGTTCAATTCTGGTCGCCACACTACCAGAAGGATGTGGAGGCTTTAGAGAGGGTGCAGAAGAGATTTACCAGAATGTTGCCTGGTATGGAGGGCATAAGCTATGAGGAGCGATTGAATAAACTCGGTTTGTTCTCACTGGAACGAAGGAGGTTGAGGGGCGACCTGATAGAGGTATACAAAATTATGAGGGGCATAGACAGAGTGGATAGTCAGAGGCTTTTCCCCAGGGTAGAGGGGTCAATTACTAGGGGGCATAGGTTTAAGGTGAGAGGGGCAAAGTTTAGAGTAGATGTACGAGGCAAGTTTTTTACGCAGAGGGTAGTGGGTGCCTGGAACTCACTACCGGAGGAGGTAGTGGAGGCAGGGACGATAGGGACATTTAAGGGGCATCTTGACAAATATATGAATAGGATGGGAATAGAAGGATACGGACCCAGGAAGTGTAGAAGATTGTAGTTTAGTCGGGCAGTATGGTCGGCACGGGCTTGGAGGGCCGAAGGGCCTGTTCCTGTGCTGTACATTTCTTTGTTCTTTGTTCTTTGTATTCTGAATTCTCCATCAGTGTACTCGAACAGATGCTGGAATGTGGAGACTAGGGGATTTTCACAGGAACTTCATTGCAGTGTTAAGGGAAGCCTACTTGTGACAGTAATAAAGATTATTTTATTATTAAAAGCTTAAATTTCAACCTTTTGAGAATTGAATACCAAAACCCTAATATTTACAGGCAGGTGGTAAGGGAGCAGGGGCAACCATCAACAACTGAGGAACCAGGAATGCAGGAAACGCGGAGGTCCGGCTGAATTTAACTGACATTTCAGATTTTTAAAACTCAATTTGCTTCCTGGTGGCTAGCCAGGAAGTTGTCTGGTGGGAGAGACAAGGCAATAGAACAGATTTTTTTTTTTTTGGGGGGGGGGGGGGGGTGAAATTAGTTTGAAATGGGCATGGACGAGAAGGAGAGGGGGAGAAATAGATTGTAAGAGAGGTGGGGGTTGAAGAAGGGGAGACTGCAAGGGAGGTGGGGGAAGAAGAAAGGGAGACCGAAATGTGGGCTGAGGGGGGAGAGGAAAAGTAAGGGAGACTGAAGGAGGGGGTGGAGGGGAGACTGTTCTTACCTCCTTTTACTTCCCAGGTTTCTGTGCATCTGGGAAGCTTGGCCCACTGACACTCAATCAAATTGATAACATACTTCTGGAGCTCACTTTACTCATCCATTCCCAAAACATCCCCAGTTAAACCGGAAATAGGCCCACTCCATGTGGGTTCGGTTCATGCGGTCCATTTAAGAATTGAACTCCTGCCCCCCTCTCATCTGTCCTATATTGCTGGCACAACTTGAATTGTGGGAACTGTTGCATTTCTTTAAACCAGTTGGACTTTATGGATGTCTGTTGAATGTACAATTGTATTTCACCATGGAAAACCTATTTTTAAAAAACTTTTTATTGCAACTACAATAGAAGCAGGGAGAAGTGGAGGAGGAGGATGAAAATCTTCCTATCCAGGAGGTGTCCTTTGATCCTGAGAAAACCCAGTGTTGTGTGGTGGAGAATGGACAAGTTCTGACTCATGGTAGTGGTGGAAAGGGCTATGGTTTAGCATCAACTGGAATTGCTTCTGGATGTTACCAGTGGAAGGTATGCCCATAATTAAATGCAGAATATATAAAACTTTGAGTTTCCATTTTCAAACTTGATCCAGTTTGATGAGGCGGTATCAAACCAACTGGTTTTAAACTTTACTTTCTAGTTCTACATAGTGAAAGAAAATCGAGGCAATGAAGGCACGTGTGTGGGAGTATCCCGCTGGCCTGTGCATGATTTCAACCATCGGACTACCTCCGACATGTGGCTGTACAGGGCTTACAGTGGTAATCTTTACCACAACGGGGAACAGACACTCACTCTCTTCAGCTTTACTCAAGGAGACTACATAACATGTGTGTTGGATATGGAGGCCAGGACCATCTCATTTGGAAAAAATGGAGAGGTGAACGAATCTAAGTATTCTTTTGTTTGTAAACTGCACAATCAGTCAGAACAGTACGGTGCAGAAATTTTCCAATATCCATTTTGCAAAGGAAGATGTGCCTTTCATCTTTTTATAAAAATGAAGTGTCGAGTTGTGCAGATCTTCCTAAACTGTTGCAATTTATAATGCAAACAATCACCAGTCTTGAATTCCCAGTGATTGAGCAAGTTGGTCTTATTTTTTGGATTCAGCAATATAAGGAGCTCTTGTTATAAAGGGGCTTTTCACAGTAACTTCATTGAAGCCTACTTGTGACCATAAGTTATTATTATTATACTGAAGGAGCCTGCCTTCAGAAATGTAGTGGGTTCCTTGAATGAAGATCTGATCTTGAACGATCTCTGTGGGCATTAGAGCAGATGAAAGGTTGCAGGGGGAGGGGGGGGGGGGGGGGGCTTGAAACAATGAGCACGTTGTTTTCTGTCGGTACTGAGTGTTAATGTGGTATTTTTTGAACAGTTGGCCACCATGGTAATCAATGACCAGTTGACGCAACAACATTTTTTTTTTTTTTTTTTTTGAAGTGCAACATCTTCAAAATATCAAGTGTTACCGAGATGAGAATTAGAGTAAATAAAGAGCAGGGTGCTGGATTTTCAGGAAGTGTGGCTAGAGAAAGGGCAGTTAGCAGTGAGAACTTTTACAATCCCTGTGGGGAAACCAAAATAACCAAATCTAGTGAATGACCCCTCCTAAATGTACAGATTAGCAAAATAATTTGCTTTTTGTAGCTTTTGCTTTTTTAAAAAAAAAATAAAAAAATTTTTTTTTTTATTCTCCTTTTTCACATTTTCTCCCACATTTACATCCATCAACAATAAACAATAGTCAGCAAGATATGTCAATCCCCATAATAACAACGATCCCATCCGCCCACCAACCCCCAAACCTCAGCCCACATGTTTACATAAACAAATGACAAAAAGGAATCCGGGATTACCCATAGTCACCCTTAATCTACACAGCACCCCAACTAATGTTCGATGTTATCCAGTTCTTCAAAGAGCATAATAAATAGTGCCCATGACTTGTAGAACCCCTCCGAGCTTCCCCTCAGTTCGAACTTAACCTTCTCAAGGGTCAAGTATTCCAACAGGCCCCCCCGCCACGCCAGGGCACTGGGTGGAGAGGCTGTTCTCCATCCCAGCAGGATCCGCCTTCGGGCGATCAACGAGGCGAAGGCTATGATATCTGCCTCCGCTCCCGTTTCCAACCCTGGCTGGTCCGACACCCCGAATATGGCCTCCTGGGGACCCGGGTCCAGTTTCACACGTACCACCTTGGAAATTACCCTAAACACCTCCTTCCAGTACTCCCCTAGCTTTGGACAGGACCAAAACATAGGAACGTGATTCGTGCCCCCCCCGCAACGCTCACACACATCCTCTACTCCTTCAAAAAAATCGGCTCATCTTCGCCCTCGTGAGATGTGCTCTGTATACCACCTTCAGCTGTATCAGCCCCAACCTCACACATGAGGTGGAGGCATTCACTCTCTGGAGCACCTCACACCAGACCCCCTCCTCTATAACCTCTCCCAGCTCTTCTTCACACTTTGCTTTGATCCCTTCCAGTGGTGCCTTATCCTCTTCCAAAATAGCTCCGTACACCGCTGACACTGCCCCCTTCTCCAGTCCCCTTGTCGTCAACACCTCCTCCAGCAGCTTTTGCTTTTTAACGTTGTTCAGAACCAACCCAAATTACACATCAATTAACAGACAAATGATACTTGTAATAAAACGGTAAATTTCACATTAAATGGTCGTTATAACAAAGATACGTCTTGTGCAACCACAAGCATTGGTATCATTCCTCGCGAAAATGTAGCGCTGCATAGTGCCACAATATGATGATGTTCATTCACGTAGAGTAGGTCAGGAGTCCTGTCCAACAACAGCTTCCACCTGAGTTTCACCGGTATGATTATCGTCAGTGAGGCACATTTCTACGAACATTCCCTGCTTTGAACTATAACCGTCCTGATGGTGTAGCTTTCCAGGGCTGCCCTTCAACCAACCAACTAAAAACACGGTTCATGGTTTGGCCACTTCTGCGACAACATCCAACTCTTTAGCCTCTTTGAGAATTTCTCCCAGAGTTCCACGTTTTAGGTCTTTTTAAACAACTCGCAGGGTGCCACTAGAGCTTTGACAAAGAGTCATCCAGACTCAAAACGTTAGCTCCGCTCTCTCTCCACGATGCTGTCAGACTGGCTGAGATTGTCCAGCATTTTACACTTTTGCCTCCAGGAGCTCCTGTCTCCTATCCTGCCAAACAGAAAAACAGACCTTTTCCCTTGAAATGATTTGCTTTTTCTCACAATTCTCTGTTCCTCTTTCTGTCTTTGTTTCTTTTTGTGCCTGCATCTGTGCCTTCACCCTCCGCCCCTACCTCTTGTAGCTCTCTTTTGTCTGACCATATGGTTTCTGCTCTTGCAATTCCAACAGGAAGAATATCTTCCAGGTCATGGGTTGTCCGGTCACACAGACTAGTATTTCTTATTATCCAAGAAAATTGCAATCGATCCCTTTTACAGTTGGAGCAAGCTATTCAAGCATTCTTAAAAACTAATACAGATGCCACAGACATCTTAAAGAAATAACATTACAAACGTTTACTGGTTGTAATGCGTCTGGGTCAAAGGTCAGCATAGGGTACAATTCTCTGACTCCACTTTGGAAGTACCTGAAAATTTAAGTCCAAAGTCTTTTGAAAAATGCAAGAAATCTTCAACCTAGTAATTTAGGGTCTCAGCAAATCTGTTTATTTAGGGTATTTGCTATACTTAATGTGCTAATCCAAGTACAGCTCTGCGGGAGATTGCTTGAGAAAATGTTATCATACACTTTGCTACTTTCATTGATCTGGAGTACATTAAAATTAAGCCTTATTTGGTTTTGCTTTCCTTCCAGGAGCCCAAATTAGCTTTTGAAGATGTGGATGCAACTGAATTATACCCTTGTGTAATGTTCTATAGCAGCAACCCTGGTGAAAAGGTAAAGACTTTTTTTTTTCCACATACTGGCATGTTTTCTGTGGGACGGTCACAGCAAGTCACAGGATAAACAGCCAAGACATATGAAAATGCGCTGTTGATGTTGCAACAGTGAAAGTCAGGCATGTCAGTCTTCGACCAGTAATGTTTGGTGTTCCTGCAGGTTGTGCATTTTTAACTGTATCCAACTCAGTGCAAAACAGAAGCAACCCCGGTTTAATATAAAAACAAAAAATGACTGGGAATATTCAGTGAGTCTGGTAGCATCCGGACAGAGAGAGTTCATGCTTCAGGTTGATGGTCTCGCTGAGACATGGAGGTGCCCACTCTTGGATTCTTTCAAACATGATGAGAGGTTTATGAGGAGATGTTACTCATACAGTCTAAGATGGAGCTTGTGTAAACACTGCTGACTTCACTACAGATCATGAGACACCTCACCAGCGGGGATTTGATACATAATGCCGCTCCCCCTTTACTTCATAATACCCCTCCCCTTTTACTTCATTAGTGCAATGTCATTTTTACAACAGACCCGCTTGTGTAGTATCTCTATATACAACTCAATAAGACAGTCTCTCAGGTGGACGTCTATTCCTTTTTGGTTGAATCCAACATTCTGGAACCTGGCTACTTGAGATATTGAATATGTCCTCTTTTCCTTCCTTCAGTAGGTGGCACTTCCTGGGAAGTTACTCCAGTGCCCGTCTCTACAGGTATTGGAAAGCTCTCAGAAACCTAATCTGAACTTGCCTGTGTTCATAGATCATAGAATTTACAGTGCAGAAGGAGGCCATTCGGCCCATCAAGTCTCCACAGGCCCATGGAAAGATCACCCCATCTAAGCCCACGCCTCTACCCTATCCCATCTAACCTTTTTGGTCACTAAGGGCAATTTAGCATGGTCAATCCACCTAACCGACACATCTTTGGACTGTGGGAGGAAACCGGAGCAACCGGAGGAAACCCACGCTTTGGTTTGGCAAAAAATCACATGTGCGACGTGATTATTTTAAATAACTTTTTCTGACACGTTTCTCTAGTCAACTGATTCTTTAATTTTAATGTACAATTTTAATTACTTTTTTCGAGATGCAGTTGTGTTGTCCCTTGCTCATCCTCGAGAGAAGTTTCCACATGGTTGCTTGCGAATGCTGCCCACTCCACTGCCGTGCGTTCCGCCATTGGCAGTGTAACCAAACTGATGACCTCCGTGCTTTTGCTCAGCTTCTATGCTGACCAGCTGGAAACTTCCCCCAGTGTTGGGCAGGTTCAACAAATCAAATGGAAGGCTCGAATTAAAGTGCTACTAATTAAATGGCACGGGAGGGCACATTAAGAGGGAAGGAGGAGATTCTCCCTGCAATTGCCTGTAACCTTTGGTAGTTTGCACTGAGTGCTGAATTTGGTGCATTTGAGTGCTATAGTGAGAGTTTGGTGACTGAGGGAGTGCTGAATTTGGTGCATTTGAGTGCTATAGTGAGAGTTTGGTGACTGAGGGAGTTAGGTGAGGAGGGATTAAGGTGCTCCTTTCATTTCGTTTCCTACATTTCCGCAAAGAGCGAGAAGGGAGCCAGGAGTTTACAGAGAGTGCAGCTGACTGGGAGCAGAGTCGGAGGGCGGAGGTCCAGTTGGTCCACAGGGCAGCTATGTTCTGTAAGGTAAGAGGGGGTGGAGACTAGGTCAGTTGCATGCTCCTCCTGTGGGATGTGGGTGGTGAGGGATACCACCGGTGTCCCCGCTGACTATACCTGCGGGAAGTGCACCCAACTCCAGCTCCTCAAAGACCGTGTTAGGGAACTGGAGCTGAAGCTGGATGAACTTCGGATCATCCGGGAGGCAGAGTGGGTGATAGAGAAGAGTTACAGGGAGGTAACCACACCCAAGGTACAGGACAAGAGTAGCTGGGTTACAGTCAGGGGAAAGAAAACAAACAGGCAGACAGTGCAGGGATCCCTCGTGGCTGTTCCCCTTCAAAACAAGTATACCATTTTGTATGCTGTTGTTGGGGGGGGGGATGACCTACTGGGGGAAGGCCCTAGCGGCCAGGTGTCTGGCTCTGGGGCCCAGAAGGGAAGGGGGGAGAATAGAAAAGCAATAGTAATAGGAGATTCAATGGTTAGGGGAATAGATAGGAGATTCTGTGGTTGCGAGCGAGACTCCCGGAAGGTATGTTGCCTCCAGGGTGCCAGGGCCAGGGATGTCTCGGATCGTGTCTTCAGGATCCTTAAGAGGGAGGGGGAGCAGCCAGAAGTCGTGGTGCACGTTGGTACCAACGACGTAGATAGGAAAAGGGGTGTGGAGGTAATAAACTAGTTTAGGGAGTTAGGCTGGAAGTTAAAAGCCAGGACAGACAGAGTAGTCATCTCTGGTTTGTTGCCGGTGCCACGTGATAGTGAGGCTAGGAATAGGGAGAGAGTGCAGTTGAACATGTGGCTGCAGGAATGGTGTAGGAGGGAGGCTTCAGGTATTTGGATAATTGGAGCGCATTCTGGGGAAGGTGGGACCTGTACAAGCAGGACAGGTTGCATCTGAACCAGAGGGGCACCAATATTCTGTGGGGGAGGTTTTCTAGTACTCTTCGAGAGGGTTTAAACTAATTTGACAGGGGAATGGGAACCGGATTTGTAGTCCAGCAACTAAGGTAGCCGATATTCAGGACGCCAAAGCGTGTAGTGAGGCAGTGGGGAAGGGAACACTGACAAAGGAGAGTACTTGCAGGCACGGAGATGGGTTGAAGTGTGTATACTTTATGCAAGAAGCATCAGGAATAAGGTGGGTGAACTTAAGGCATGGATCGGTACTTGGGACTACAAAGTGGTGGCCATCACGAAAACCTGGATAGAAGAGGGGCAGAAATGGTTGTTGGAGGTCCCTGGTTATAGATGTTTCAATAAGATTAGGGAGGGTGGTAAAAGAGGTGGGGGGTGGCATTGTTAATTAGAGATAGTATAACAGCTGCAGAAAGGCAGTTCGAGGAGTATCTGCCTACTGAGGTAGTATGGGTTGAAGTCAGAAATAGGAAAGGAGCAGTCACCTTGTTAGTTTTCTATCGGCCCCCCAATAGTAGCAGAGATGTGGAGGAACAGATTGGGAAACCGATTTTGGAAAGGTGCAGAAGTCACAGGGTAGTAGTCATGGGTGACTTCAACTTCCCAAACATTGAGTGGAAATTCTTTAGATCAAATAGTTTGGATGGGGTGGTGTTTGTGCAATGTGTCCAGGAAGCTTTTCTAACACAGTATGTAGATTGTCCGACCAGAGGGGAGGCCATTTGGTACTTGGTAATGAACCAGGGCAAGTGATAGATTTGTTAGTGGGGGAGCATTTTGGAGATAGTGACCACAATTCTGTGACTTTCACTTTAGTAATGGAGAGGGATAGGTGCGTGCAAATGGGCAAGGTTTACAATTGGGGGAAGGGTAAATACGATGTTGTCAGACGAGAATTGAAGTGCATAAGTTGGGAACATAGGCTGTCAGGGAAGGACACAAGTGAAATGTGGAACTTGTTCAAGGAACAGATACTACATGTCCTTGACATGTATGTCCCTGTCAGGCAGGGAAGAGATGGTCGAGTGAGGGAACCATGGTTGACAAGAGAGGTTGAATGTCTTGTTAACAGGAAAAAGGAGACTTTTGTAAGGTTGAGGAAACGAGGTTCAGGCAGGGCGCTGGAGGGATACAAGATAGCCAGGAGGGAACTGAAGAAAGGGATTAGGAGAGCTAAGAGAGGGCATGAACAATCTTTGGCGGGTAGGATCAAGGAAAACCCCAAGGCCTTTTACACATATGTGAGAAATATGAGAATGACTAGAGCGAGTGTAGGTCCGATCAAGGACAGTAGCGGGAGATTGTGTATTGAGTCTGAAGAGATAGGAGAGGTCTTGAACGAGTACTTTTCTTCTGTATTTACAAATGAGAGGGGCCATATTGATGGAGAGGACAGTATGAAACAGACTGGTAAGCTCGAGGAAATATTTGTTAGGAAGAAAGACGTGTTGGGCATTTTGAGAAACTTGAGGATAGTCCCCCGGGCCTGCCAGGATATATCCAAGGATTCTATGGGAAGCAAGAGATGAAATTGCAGAGCCGTTGGCAATTATCTTTTCGTCCTCACTGTCAACAGGGGTGGTACCAGGGGATTGGAGAGTGGCGAATGTCGTGTCCCTGTTCAAAAAAGGGACTAGGGATAACCCTCGGAATTACAGGCCAGTTAGTCTTACTTCGGTGTTAGGCAAAGTAATGGAAAGGGTACTGAAGGATAGGATTTCTGAGCATCTGGAGCGACACTGCTTGATTAGGGATAGTCAGCACGGATTTGTGAGTGGTAGATCTTGCTTTACAAGTCTTATTGAATTCTTTGAGGAGGTGACCAAGCATGTGGATGAAGGTAAAGCAGTGGATGTAGTGTACATGGATTTTAGTAAGGCATTTGATAAGGTTCCCCATGGTAGGCTTATGCAGAAAGTAAGGAGGCATGGGATAGTGGGAAATTTGGCCAATTGGATAACAAATTGGCTAACCGATAGAAGTCAGAGAGTGGTGGTGGGTGGCAAATATTCAGCCTGGATCCCAGTTACCAGTGGCGTACCACAGGGATCAGTTCTGGGTCCTCTACTGTTTGTGATTTTCATTAATGACTTGGATGAGGGAGTTGAAGGGTGGGTCAGTAAATTTGCAGACGATACGAAGAATGGTGGAGTTGTGGATAGTGAGGAGGGCTGTTGTCGGCTGCAAAGAGATAAATAGGATGCAGAGCTGGGCTGAGAAGTGGCAGATGGAGTTTAACCCTGGAAAGTGTGAGGTTGTCCATTTTGGAAGGACAAATATGATTGCGGAATACAGGGTTAACGGTAGGGTTCTTGGCAATATGGAGGTGCAGAGAGATCTTGGGGTCTATGTTCATACATCTTTGAAAGTTGCCACTCAAATGGATAGAGCTGTGTAGAAGGCCTATGGTGTGCTCGCGTTCATTAACAGAGGGATTGAATTTAAGAGCCGTGAGGTGATGATGCAGCTGTACAAAACTTTGGTAAGGCCACATTTGGAGCACTGTGTACAGTTCTGGTCGCCTCATTTTAGGAAGGATGTGGAAGCTTTGGAAAAGGTGCAAAGGAGATTTACCAGGATGTTACCTGGAATGGAGAGTAGGTCTTAGGAGGAAAGGTTGAGGGTGCTAGGCCTTTTCTCATTAGAACGGAGAAGGATGAGGGGCGACTTGATAGAGGTTTATAAGATGATCAGGGGAATAGATAGAGTAGACAGTCAGAGACTTTTTCCCCGGGTGGAACAAACCATTACAAGGGGACATAAATTTAAGGTGAATGGTAGAAGATATAGGGGGATGTCAGTGGTAGGTTCTTTACCCAGAGAGTAGTGGGGACATGGAATGCACTGCCTGTGGAAGTAGTTGAGTCGGAAACATTAGGGACCTTCAAGCTGTTATTGGATAGGTACATGGATTAAGGTAGAATGATATAGTGTAGATTAATTTGTTCTTGAGGGCAGTGCGGTAGCATTGTGGATGGCGCGGTTGCTTCGCGGCTCCAGGGTCCCGCGTTCGATTCCGGCTTGGGTCACTCTCTGTGCGGAGTCTGCGTGTCCTCCCCGTGTGTGCGTGGGTTTCCTCCGGGTGCTCCGGTTTCCTCCCGCGGTTCGGGGATGTGCAGGTTGGGTGGATTGGCCATGGTGAATTGCCCTTAGTGTTGGGTGGAGGTGTTGACCTTGGGTAGGGTGCTCTTTCCAAGAGCCGGTGCAGACTCAATGGGCCGAATGGCCTCCTGCACTGTAAATTCTATGATAATCTATGATTAATCTAGGACAAAGGTTCGGCACAACATCGTGGGCCAAAGGGTCTGTTCTGTGCTGTATTTTTCTATGTTCTTTCCACAAGTTCAGTTGCTCCATCCCCTGTATCTGCCTCACTACATGTTTCACCCTCTGGGTATACTTTCTGCCTCGTGAGGTTGTTCCTATTGGTGCAGTTCAGATATGTGGCTGCTGGAAACTGGGATGGCGTCGCATCTCAACAACTCTGCTCATTGATGAATTATACAATTGCTGGGGCTGTTGTTAGCATTTCTGCACCTGCAGGGCAGCATGATGGCGCAGTGGGTTAGCCCTGCTGCCTCACGGCGCCAATGTCCCAGGTTCGATCCCGGCTCTGGGTCACTGTCCGTGTGGCAGTTGCACATTCTCCCCGTGTTTGTGTGGGTCTCGCCCCCACAACCCAAAGATGTGCAGGGTAGGTGGATTGGCCACGCTAAATTGCCCCTTAATTGGAAAAAACTAATTGGGTACTCTAAATTTAAAAAAAAAAAAAAAAAAATTCTGCACCTGCAATAAAAATCCTTTTATTGTTATGGGCCGGGGCTTAGAAACTCCAAAGTATATTACGAAGTTCACCTGACCTACAACCTTTATGTTGAATTTGGCTGGGATGAAAAAAGAGCCTTCCGTTCAGGTGGGATTTACACTTTAATCGAAACAAGCTTTATTCTCAGAACTTAGTTCACATGTGTGTATATATATGTGTGTGTGTGTAAACACACCAAGAATTTTCATCAATTACAAACATAACGACACCACGCTACTACAGTAATCTAGTTATAACACTTAATGAATTCCCCCTTAACTGTTCCAATTCAAAACCAAAATCCAATAAACCAAAAATCCCTTTTCAAGGGCGTGGCCCAGCACACTGCATTCTCACTTGACTAAGACTGGTCCTGTTACTGAAATTCTAATCCAATTTTCAACCAGCAGTTTCACCTCCTTCCAGAAAACAATTATATATCCAAAGCCACCGCCAAGGTGGTTTACTGGAACAGCTATTTAAAATGAAAATAGAGAGACAGACAAAAAACAGTTCTTTTCCCTGTCTGTAGTCCACAGCAGTCAAAAACTGAAAGTGAAACTAAACAAACCTCTCAGCCACAGCTCAGTTCCACCTGCGAAATGACATCACTGAAGCCATGTGATAAGACAAAAACCTTAAAGGGACACTCCCATGACATTACGAACAAAGAATGTTTATGCGTGAAATTTCCACGTCACAAAATAGTAATGAACTTTAGGCATGAACAAGAAATCTGCTTGTAGAAATATGCATTGCTCCAGATTTGGTGGACACTGGGGTACTGGATGCGTGATTGGGTAGTTTTGAAAAATCTGTTACTGGAACTGCCGATTGTCATAGAATCGTAGAATTTACAGTGCAGAAGGAGGCCATTTGGCCCATCGAGTCTGCACCAGCCCTTGGAAAGAGCACCCCACTTAAGCCCGCATCTCCCCCTATCCCCGTAATTCACTAACCCCACCTAACCTTTTTGGACACTAAGGGCAATTTATCATGGCCAATCCACCTAACCTGCACATCTTTGGACTGTGGGAGGAAACCGGAGCACCCGGAGGAAATCCATGCAGAACGGGGAGAACGTGCAAACTCCACACAGACAGTCACCCAAGCCGGAATCAAACCTGGGACTCTGGAGCTGTGAAGCAACTGTGCTACCGTGCTGCCCGTAACATTTCATTGTAACATTATTTCTAACATTGATTATAACATTTCATTGAAATTAATGTTAGCCACTTTTATATTGAAGCTATGCTTTTGTTTTATTGTATTCAAGTCTAAACATTTATTTTGCTTTTAGGTTAAAATCTGTGAAATGCAGATGCGGGGCACACCTCGGGATCTACTACCTGGCGACCCTATCTGTAGTCCTGTAGCCACTGTGCTGGCAGAGGCCACTATCCAACTCATCCGTATTCTGCACCGTACAGACAAGTGGACCCACTGTATAAACAAAAATATGATGGACCGTTTGCAGAAAGTCAAATCTTGCATCAAAGAAGTCAACCACAAATTAAAAAAGAGTCGCTCTGTGCAAAGCAGAGAGGAACATGAAATTAAGGAAGAAGGTAAAGAGGAGGAAAGAGGAAAATACAGCAAGCATGGTTTGGCAGAGCTCACGGAAATCCAGCTGAGAACCCTGTGCACTGAGGTGTGGCCTGTGCTGGCAGTAATCGGCGGTGTGGATACAGGCCTTCGAGTTGGAGGGAGGTGCATCCACAAGCAGACTGGGAGGCATGCCACTCTTTTAGGCGTCGTCAAGGAAGGGAGCGCTTCAGCAAAGGTGCAGTGGGACGATGCAGAAATAACAATAAGGTAGGTACAATGCAAGTCTTAAGTGGAACTGACTAACTGGCTTAGGTTCCTAATATTTATAGCGCAAGTGCCCATACACTTTCTCTCTGCATTTGTAGATATTAGATCTCCTATTGTGTTGCCCATGGTGAGCTACCAAAGGTTTTAGCAGCATTGTGTGACAGGAAAAGTATTTGAGAAAATGTTAGACTTTTTAATAATACAGATTCTAATCATGTAGATTATGCATATATCCCTGTAGCAGGCCACATTCAAACTAAGTGCAGGTTAGAGAATTAGTGACCATGTTTGTAGCCTTTGTCCTTCAACTGTATCCCGTATCAGCCTCCCCGAACAGGTGCCGGAATGTGGCAACTAGGGGCTTTTCACAGTAACTTCATTTGAAGCCTACTTGTGACAAGTGATTTTCATTTCATTTCATTTCATTTCAACTGTGGCTCACCACTAGAGAATGGGAGCCGTGAATTAATTCCATATTTAAAACATAAAGTTTACCAAACAAAATGTAATTTTACATATTTGTTCACCATACATAAATGTAGTTGGACATGGAAGACTGGCTGGCTGCATTCTGTACCTTCGCATTTTTTTCAGAATCATTTGTCTTTGAAAGGTAACATGAGGGTGTGATTTTCTTTTTTGAACTCTAACGAAGGCATAAAGTTTATTGCATTTCTTTTGACCCCCAGAAATGTATTTTTTAAAAAAAATATGTTTATTAAGAATTTTTAAACACAATTTTCAACCATACAAACAAACCCCCCCCCCCCCCGTAACAAAAAGAAAGGAAAACTCGCATAGCGAGACATAAACATGGCAAATCCCCCCCCCCCGGGTTGCTGCTGCTGTCGACCGAACTTCATCTAACGCTCCGCGAGATAGTCTAGGAACGGTTGCCACCGCCTGGAGAACCCCTGCACAGACCCTCTCAGGGCAAACTTTATCCTCTCCAACTTGATAAACCCTGCCATGTCATTTATCCAGGCCTCCACACTGGGTGGCTTCGCATCTTTCCACACTAACAAGATCCTTCGCCGGGCTACCAGGGACGCAAAGGCCAGAATGCCGGCCTCTTTCGCCTCCTGCACTCCCGGCTCATCCGCTACTCCAAATAATGCTAGCCCCCAGCTTGGCTTGACCTGGACTTTCACCACCTTAGATATAGTTCTCGCAACTCCCCTCCAGAACCCATCCAGTGCCGGGCACGACCAAAACATATGGGCATGGTTCGCCGGGCTTCCTGAGCACATCCCACATCTGTCCTCCACCCCAAAGAACCTACTCCACCTCGCCCCCGTCATATGCGCTCTGTGAACAACCTTAAATTGTATCAGGCTAAGCCTGGCACACGGCCCACAGACCCTCCTCAATCTCCTCCCCCAGCTCCTCTTCCCATTTGCCCTTCAGCTCCTCTACCAAAGCCTCCCCCTCTTCTTTCATCTCCTGGTATATCGCCGACACCTTGCCCTCTCCGACCCATACGCCCGAAATCACCCTGTCTTGAACCCCCTGTGCCGGGAGCAGCGGGAATTCCCTCAGCTGCCGCCTCACAAACGCCCTCACTTGCATGTACCTGAAAGCGTTTCCCGGGGGTAGTCCAAACCTCTCCTCCAGCGCCCCTAAGCTCGCAAACGTCCCATCGATGAACAGGTCCCCCATTCTTCTAATCCCTGCCCGATGCCAGCTCTGAAACCCCCCCCGTCCATCCTTCCTGGGACAAACCGATGGTTATCTCTGATCGGGGACCACACCGAGGCTCCCATCGCACCCTTGTGTCGTCTCCACTGCCCCCAGATCTTTAGCGTTGCCGCCACCACCGGACTCGTGGTGTGCCTTGTCGGCGAGAGCGGCAGCGGTGCCGTCACCAGCGCCCCCACGCTCGTTCCTTTGCAGGACGCCATCTCCAACCTCTTCCATGCCACCCCCTCTCCCTCCATCACCCACTTACGGATCATCGCCACGTTGGCTGCCCAGTAGTAGCCACCCAGATTCGGCAACGCCAGCCCTCTATCTCTACTACGCTCCAGAAACCCCCTCCTTACCCTCGGGGTCTTACTCGCCCACACAAAACCCATAATGCTCCTGCCTACCCTCTTAAAAAAGGGCCTTGGTGATCACAATTGGAAGGCATTGGATTACAAAAAGAAACCTCGGGAGGACCACCATTTTAATCGACTGCCCGCTAGCGAGAGTGGCAACATGTTCCACCGTTTAAAGTCCTCCTCCATCTGCTCCACCAGCTGCGTCAAATTAAGTTTGTGCAGGGTCCCCCAGCTCTTAGCTAACTGGATCCCCAAGTATCGGAAGCTCCTTTCCGTCGCCCTCAACGGTAGGTCATCTATCCCTCTTCACTGATCCCCCGGATGCACCACAAAGAGCTCACTCTTCCCTACATTGAGCTTGTAGCCCGAGAAGTCCCCAAACTCCCTTAGGATCTGCATGACCTCAACCATCCCCTCCACTGGGTCCGCCACATACAGCAACAGGTCGTCTGCGTACAGCGACACTCGATGCTCCTCTCCCCCCTCGAACCACCTCCCTCCATTTTCTGGAATCTCTTAATGCCATGGCCAAAGGTTCAATTGCTAATGCAAACAACAGGGGGGACAGGGGGCACCCCTGCCTCGTCCCTCGATACAGCCGAAAATACTCCGACCTCCGCCAATTCGTAACCACACTCGCCACCGGGGCTTTATATAGGAGCTTAACCCAACTGATAAACCCCTCCCCAAACCTCCGCAACACTTCCCAGAGATACTTCCACTCTACTCGGTCAAAGGCCTTCTCCACGTGCATAGCTGCCACTATCTCTGCCTCTCCCTCCACCGATGGCATCATTATCACGTTTAGGAGCCTTCGCACATTGGTATTAAGCTGCCTGCCCTTTACAAATACTATACGACCCGCATTTCAGTGGGTCCTTATCCCGCTTCAGGATCAAAGAGATCGTCACCTCCGACACTGTCGGGGGCAGGGTCCCTCCCTCCCTTGCCTCATTGAAAGTCCTTACCAGCAACGGGGCTAACAGGTCTACATACTTCCTATAGAACTCCACCGGGAACCCATCCGGTCCCGGGGCCTTCCCTGCCTGCATGCTCCCCAGTCCTTTAACCAGCTCCTTCACCCCAATTGGTGCCCCCAAACCAGCCACCTCTTGCTCCTCCACCCTCGGGAACCTCAGTTGGTCCAAGAATCGTCGCATCCCCTTTTTTCCCCCTGGGGGCTGGGACCTATACAGCTCCTCGTAGAAGGCCTTGAATGCCTCATTCATTTTCACCGCACTCCGCACCGTAGTTCCCCTTCCATCCTTGACTCCACCTATTTCCCTCGCTGCCATCCTCTTACGGAGCTGATGTGCCAGCATCCGGCTCGCCTTCTCCCCATACACATACATCGCCCCCTGTGCCTTCCTCCACTGTGCCTCTGCCTTCCCTGTGGTCAACGGGTCGAACTCCGTCTGGAGACTTCGTCTCTCCCTGAGTAGTCCCTCATCAGGGGCCTCTGCATATCTCCTGTCCACTCTTAAAATCTCCCCCACTAACCTCTCCCTTCCCCTGCCCTCTCTCTTCTCCCTATGAGCCCTGATGGAGATTAACTCTCCCCTGACCACCGCCTTCAGCGCCTCCCATACTACTCCCACCTGGACCTCCCCGTTGTCATTGGCCTCCAGATACCTTTCGATGCACCCTCTCGCACACTTCCTCGTCTGCCAGCAGTCTCACATCCAACCGCCACAGCGGGCGTTGGTCCCTCTCCTCCCCCAGCTCTAGTTCCACCCAGTGTGGGGCGTGGTCTGAAATGGCTATGGCCGAATACTCCGTTCCCTCCACTTTCGGGATCAATGCCCTGCCCAGAACAAAAAAAATCTATCCGGGAGTAGGCCTTGTGTACATGGGAGAAAAAAGAAAATTCTCTGGCCAAAGGCCTGGCAAATCTCCACGGATCTACTCCCCCCATGTGATCCATAAACCCCCTGAGCATCTTGGCCGCAGCCGGCCTCTTTCCGGTCCTAGAAAAGGAGCGATCCAGTGCTGGGTCCAACACTGTGTTGAAATCCCCACCCATTATCAAGCTTCATACCTCCAAGTCCGGAATACGCCCCAACATCCGTTTCATGAATCCAGCATCGTCCCAATTCGGGGCGTATAACGTTTACCAATACCCCTGCAACCTACCGCTCACCATCACGTATCGGCCTCCATTGTCCGCTACGATGTTCTTGGCCTCAAACGACACCCGCTTCCCCACCAGTATTGCCACCCCTCTATTCTTCGCATCCAGCCCCGAATGGAACACCTGTCCTACCCATCCCTTCCTTAACCTGACCTGATCTGCCACCTTCAGATGTGTCTCCTGAAGCATGACCACGTCTGCCTTCAGTCCCTTTAAGTGCGCGAACACTCGGGCCCTCTTAACCGGCCCATTTAGGCCTCTCACATTCCACGTGATCAGCCGGATTGGGGGGGCTACCCGCCCCCCACCCCCTGTCGACTAGCCATCTCCTATTTTAGGCCTGTCCCGTGCCCGCGTCTCCCGCAACCTCCAGTCACCCAGACGTATTGCCCTCTGTAATTGTTTCTCTGGCACCCAAATGTATATACACCTCCCCAGTTTCCGCGTCCCCCCCCCCCGCTCCGCTAGATCCGAATCCAGCTCTTATGCTTCCCCCATAATACTTCTGTAAGTCAGCTGACTCCTGCTGACCCCGACTTCCCCCGCCTTCCCGTTGACCCCCCCCCCCCCCCCCCGTGTGGAAATCCCTCCTCCTCGCGCTCCTCCATTTCCCCCCCCCCCTCCCTAACGCGGGAAAAAGCCCACACTTTCCTGAGCCAGCCCCGCCCCCTGTGGCGCAGCTCCTGTTGCGGCCTTATCCCAATTCCCCATCCCCGAGTCTCCCCTCCCTCCAGCACCGACGCCCACATTCCTCACTGTCCCCCCCCATCAAGAACTATTTCCCCCACCCCAATCTTCGTCCCACCCGTGAAACATTCTTTACCCATATTTACAACCCTGTATACAGTCAACATCTCCCCCACATCCACAGTCCCTCAGTTCGAGTCCAATTTTTCCGTTTGGATAAAGGTCCAAGCCTCTTGTGGCGTCTCGAAATAGTGGTGTCGGTCCTCATAGATTATCATAGAATTTACAGTGCGGAAGGAGGCCATTCAGCCCATCGAGTCTGCACCGGCTCTTGGAAAGAGCACCCTACCCAAGGTCAACACCTCCACCCTATCCCCATAAACCCCACCCAACCCTAAGGGCAATTTTGGACACTAAGGGCAATTTATCATGGCCAATTCACCTAACCTTCACATCTTTGGACTGTGGGAGGAAACCGGAGCACCCGGAGGAAACCCACGCACACACTGGGAGGATGTGCAGACTCCGCACAGACAGTGACCCAAGCCGGAATTGAACCTGGGACCCTGGAGCTGTGAAGCAATTGTGCTATCCACAATGCTACCGTGCTGCCCGATAAGTGACCCACAGTCGCGCTGGCTGCAGCATTCCGAATGTCACCCTTTTTTTATGCAGCACCGCCCTGGCCCGGTTGAAGCCAGCTCTCCTCTTTGCCACCTCCGTGCTCCAGTCCTGGTAAACTCGGATCACCGCATTCTCCCATCTGCTGCTCCGCTCCTTCTTGGCCCATCTCAGGACACTCTTTCTGTCCGCGAAGCGATGGAACCTCGCCACTATCGCCTTTGGCGGCTCGCCAGCCTTGGGTCTCCTCGCCAGGACCCGGTGAGCCCCTTCTAGCTCCAGGGGGCTCGGAGAGGCCTCTGCACCCATCAGGGAATGGAGCATGGTGCTCACATACGCCCCGGCATCAGCCCCCTCCACTCCTTCGGGGAGGCCCAGAATCCGGAGATTCTTCCTCCTCGACCTGTTCTCCAGGACCTCGAATCTCTCGGCCCACCTCTTGTGCAGCGCCTCGTGCGCCTCCATCTTCACCGCCAGGCCCAAGATCTCGTTCTCGTTAGTTTTGTCCTTCACCTCTTCCCGGAGCACAACCGCCTGGCCTTCTGGGTCTCCTTCAGCCCCTCGATCGCCAACAGCATTGGCACCAGCACCTCCTTTTTAAGGTCCTCCACGCAGCGCCTGAGAAACTCCTGCTGGTCCGGCCCCCATGCTGCTCGATCTCCGCCATCTTGTTTATTTTCTCCCTCGTTTCTGCCACTGCTCCAAAGCCTCTTTTTCCGCCGCTCCACTGCTAGTCCCCTCCATACACGACGGAAGGGGGACCTTACTTCACCTTCCCACACGGGATTTGGTCAAAAAATTTCCGTTGGGGCTCCTCCGGAGAGCCCAAAAGTCCGTTATAGCGGGAGCTGCCGAAATGTGCGGCTTAGCTCCGCATCGCCGCAACCGGAAGTCACCCCCAGAAATTTAAAGCACCCAATTCATTATTTTTTTCCAATTAAGGGGCAATTTAGCGTGATCAATCCACCTATCCTGCACATCTTTGGGCTGTGGGGGGGGGGTGAGACCCACGCAGACATGGGGAGAATGTGCAAGCTCCACACGGACAGTGACCCGGGGCCGGGATTGAACCCGGGTGCCGTGAGTCAGCAGTGCTAACCAGTGCACCACCATGCTGCCCGTACACTTATTGTATTTCCTGTCTAAATTGAAGCGATAACCTGAATTTTACTATGAGCGGCAAAGTTGCAGCTCACACCACTTTTTTTTTTTTTTATAAAGGCATGTTTTTAATTGGATTTTTGAACAAAGTATATTTACCGTTATGTATACAGATTTAAATATATATGTATACATAGAAGAGAAGGGAACGCACATAAGTAGGCATCTGTTTGTGGGGGGAGGGGGGAACGACGCGGAAACTGGGGAGGTACATATACATTTGGGTGCCAGAGAAACAATTACAGAGGGCAATACGTTAATGGATCTGGTGTTGGTGTTGTCACTTGCTTCTCCCAGACGGTTTTCGCTGCCGTTGTCGTCTCGCGTTCACCTCCGCTTCAGCCGTTCGTCCCGTCTTTCCCTTGCTCTCTACTCCTGTAGATGCCAAGTTTGTTATCGTCACAGCTCACGCCTCTGACCACAAAGAAAGCTTCCCATAAAGATCTAGCAATCGGTTGTGTGGTTTTCCCCATTCCTGACAGCAGTTTAAATCTTACACCAGGTCAAAGCGATCTCCAGACATGTAGCAGCACTGATGTCACTAAGCACTATAAGAAACCAAGTCACATTTAAGTATTCTCACAGACAGCAAAGCAGGAAGTTAAAAATGCTGAATTAAACTTTTGTTTTAGATTACCCAATTAATTTTTTCCAATTTTTAGGGGCAATTTAACATGGCCAATCCACCTACCCTGCACATCTTTGGGTTGTGGGAGTGAAACCCATGCAAACACTGGGAGAGAGTGCAAACTCCACAGAGACAGTGACCCAGAGCCGGGATTGAACCTGGGACCTCAGCACTGTGAGGCAGCAGTGCTATCCACTGCACCACCTTGCTGCCCTGAATTTAACTTTTCAAATTGACGATAGCGAAATAAAAGCTAAGAACTGAAATAAAGATCAACTTTATCATAAATTCCACATTTTTAATATGAAATTTGACACTTCCTAAGTGAAGAATTCGTTTTTGCAGAGCGAGGTGAGGGGTTTCTGCAATTTAAAAAAAAAAAACCCAGTCGCATCCCTTTTGACAAAGTCAAAGATTTTGCAACCAGACTAAGAATAGAAGAATGGAAGCTTTTGGCAGTATTTTCTTTGAATGCAGTCTGGAGAGATCTCCGTAACAAAAGGTAGAATCACTGGCAATAACTGCTGGATTTCTGCACAAGTGCCGACTCCAGAGGTTACCGTCTGATCCAGTATATTAATGATATTGATTGCTAACTGTTTGGTTGTCAGTACCACCTGAAAATCGAAGCTTTTCTGTTACAATATTGTCACAAACAGATTGTTTATCATGTGTGACCGAGCCCTTTTAACAAAACCCATTATACAGCTGTTGAACAATAGAAGACCCATCACTTCAGATTGTGAATTTGAGGCCAATACTTGACATCCAAATATAGCTCATTGATGAAACACAATGCTGCAAAAATAAAAGAGCTTTAGGGGGTAGGTAGGTTAATTTAAATTGTATAGTTCCTTAGAGTCCAGACATTTGGATCGGATATTTTCGACTCGGAGGAGCAGAAGCTACTAACATTTGGATATGGGTGTCTATTATGTTGTGCAATTTTAAAACCTACTGCGATGGAGAAGATTTTTGCAGGAATTGCTCATGTTTCTAATTTAACCTGGTGTGGATGTTGATTGCTAGTTAATATTTGATTTTTCCTAATTCTAATTGCTGAATTCTTCTAATCGCTAAAAAAGAAATAACATCAAAGAATGTAAGATTAATGGACATTTGAAAGTTTTGCTTGTGCCAGAATGTGTGTTTGCTCTAAAATTAGAGTTGATGATTTTAAACCGTCTAAAGGAAGCTGCTCGTTTATCTTTTGTCTATCCTCCCTTAAAAAAGTGAGTTTGGGCTTTTTAAAATTTTTGCTAATTCATAAACTTCATGTCTTTCTGCATTCATATACTTATTCTTCTATAACAGTCTTCTGTACATTCCTTCTTTCTATCCCTCACTTGCTTTCTCCCATGTCGTTCTGAATCTGATTAAAGCTTCCCTACTTCTTGGTCACCCAGTGACACACCACTGTACAACTTGGAGCCCTGTGACCCACTGCCTTTTGACGTCTCACGATTCCGTGGGTTGACCGCTTCCCTACTGCTAGACCTTACCTACCTAACCGGCATCCACGAGGATGGAGCCAAACAGAGTGCAAGAAGGCACGAGAAAAAGCACAGACATGAATCTGAAGAGCGAGCAGAGACTGAGCAGAAACCAGAGGCAGATCTCGCGAAAGAAACCAGTGATCAACGAGTGATAACGCAGTCGTCCGAGGAGGCGAAAGGCTTTATGCAAGCTTCCGTTTCTCGATCAGAAAACGACATTTCGGCTTGCACTATGGATTCTGTGCATCTTAGTTTAGATTCTCAGCACCATCCGCTCGAGGGAAAGCGGAAGCTCCACGAGAACGTGCTGCGAAATCATGACTTAGTTCAGTCGGAAATTCGAGCGGTTCAGTTGTCTTACTTGTGTCTTGGTGCTATGAAGGCACTCAGCGCTCTGCTTAGCTGCAGCAAGTATGCAGAACTGTTGCTGATCCCAAAGGTTTTAACTGAGAATGGCCACAATTCGGACTGTGCCGGGTCACCCGTTATTCAGGACGACGTGGAAATGAGAGCAGCCCTCCAGTTTCTGATGCGCCACATGGTGAAACGGGCTGTCATGCGCTCGCCAATTAAGAGAGCGTTGGGATTGTCGGACCTGGAGCGTGCGCAGGCCATGATTTATAAGCTGATTGTGAACTCGCTGCTGGACGATCAATTTGGTGGCAAAGTTAAACAAGGTATGCTTATTTCTGAATGTCAAGATGATCACGCATAGGCATTGCTTGTTTGATAGGTTTAGGAAATACTTTGTTTGGATTAGCCTATAATTCAGATATCAGATGCTATGTTGCTATAGTTTCCATGCTGATCTAATTAAAGCACAGTTAAATTGTGCTATATATTGATACACGCATGGAAGTACAGCACAGTACCACAGTACAATATTTGGTCAGTTTGATCGAGGTGCATTATATAAGATTTAACCTGTTTCCGCCTCTTGTTGCCCTGCACCAAACTCATTTTTAAACAGAACAGGAGAAAATTTACTCGGGCTGCGAATAAACTGGGTGGGGGAATGTTAGCTGATGGCCATTCTCGTGTTTTTTTTTGTGTGGTGCAGGGAGAAGGTGGTATATTTGCCCGCAAGGAATTTTGTCAGACCCCTTTCTGTCAGGTTTCTTTTATCTCCAATGGTATGGCTTAAGGGGTTCAACATTTGATGTGGACACCCACAAATAATCAGCACCCCTGTTCATCGCAAAAATTGACTAGCTGTCTCCAGCAAAAGGAGTAATTAGGTCTGTCTCTCCGGGTTCATTGCTGGTTAATGGCAAGATTGAGTTGAATATGAAGTGGGAAAACCTGTTTCATGTTCACCAGTTAGGACATCTGCAATGTTCTTAATTGCTTTCTTTAAAACGTTGGGATGAAAATTATGTGGGAACCAGTCACTCCTTAGTGTCATAATTTGCAGAGCTGTGGTGAAAAGGCAGGGAAATATCGTCACTAGGTGAATTACTCGTTCAGAGGGCCAGCACAGACATGACAGGCCAAATGGCCTCTTTCTGTGATGCAGCTATTCTGTGATTCTACGATTATTTTCCATGATTATATTAATATTGGTGATTCCCAGTGCCCGACTCAATATTAACTTGCTTTAGTGCATTGACCTCTTCTTCCACTGTAGATACTGATAAGTGACATCACTGTCATCTGTTTTCAAGGGACCTGCATTGCTGGCCATAGAATGCCTACAATGCAGCAGGAGGACATTCGGCCCATCGAGTCTGCACCTGCTCTCGGAAAGAGCATCTAGGCTAGATGGAGAGAAACTGTTTTCACTAGTTGGGAAAGTGGAGGACCATGGGGGCATAATCTGAAAAGACTAGATCCAGACCTTTCAGGAGTGAAAGTAGGAAATATTTCTTTGCACACAGGATGGTAGAATATTGGAAATAGCAATTGATATAACAGTTGTAAATCTTCTAGCTGAAATTGATAAATAATTGTTGACCCAATGTGTGAAGGGACATGGAATGTCTACTCCTGTTCCTACTTTCCAATATATAGAACCATAGAATTCCTACAGTGTAGAAAGAGGTCATTCGGTCCATCAAGTCCGAACCAGCCCCTGAAATATCACCCTATCTAGCCCAATTCTTTGCCCTATCCCCATAACCCCACCTAACCTGCATATCTTTGGGCACTATGGGGCAATTTAGAACAGTCCATCCACCTAATCTGCACATCTTTGGACTGTGGGAGGAAACCGGAGCACCCGGAGGAAACCCACGCTAACACGGGGAGAAAGTGCAAACTCCGCTCAGACAGTCGCCCAAGGCTGGAATTGAACCCGGGTCCCTGGCGCTGTGCGGCAGCAGTGCTAACAACTTTGCTACTGTGCGTTTATATTCCTAATATTGAACACCCTATGCTATTTTCATAGGTTGCATGCGAGTTCCCCACGTTTATATAGTTTAGTCTGTTTTTTTTTTAAATGCATGTTTTATTCGTACAGGGCTTGGATGTTTCATTTTAATAGGCAACAAGTAATTGGCCATTGTATAGTTTACAATTGACTCGTTTACAAATCCCTACTTTTACAAATTCTTGGCAGATGTCTCCCAGCAGCCTGAAGAAATGGATGCTCCAATACAGGCGCAAACACCTGTTACTACCAGCCCCTCTGCCTCCAGCACCACTTCGTTCATGAGCAGCTCTCTCGAGGACACCACCACTGCTACCACCCCTGTCACTGACACGGAAACCGTGCCTGCCTCCGAATCGCCAAGTGTAATGCCACTCAGCCTCCTACGGTACGTGCTGTCACACTCATTTGACTCCGTTTGAGTGGTTGGAAACTGTTTAATTTGTCATGGAAACAACAAATAAAAGCTCAGGCACTTAGCTGGAACTCATTAGTAAAAGTAACCCTTGTCAGATGGTGTGAATGTCTTTATGAATAGTTGTCGTACTTTTACCATGGCCATTTAAACCCAAATTGGAATGTGTAATGAAAATTAAATCTGGGGCCTCAACCTTGTAAAGAAAATGTTTCACGGTATGTTCCAAGTACTGGAAATTTGCAGGAATGTGTGATGTTTTAAGGATGGAGAAAGAAGGATTCAGATCAGATAGTGTTGATGGGCATGTGTCCCTTAATGCTTCTCTAGTCTTTACTGTGGAAGATATTAATCTATAATATTGTTTTCATCAGCCAAATGTTCTCCAGTTATCCAACTACCACATTATTGCCCACTCGACGGGCACAGACCCCACCTGTTTCTTCCTTGCCAACCTCTCCTTCAGAAGAGGTGGGTAGACGACAGAGCCTAACTTCACCTGAATCTCAGCCCACCCGGCAAACAAACCGAACAGGTACTGAACTTAATGCTTTTGCAACTTGAATAGAGACTTGATTGGATTTAATTTTTTTTCATCAGCTATCAATTTGCAAACTTTTATGGGTTGTATACATTGTTCTTGTTCACAAGCCATCAGTAACTTATTTCTGCTGCATGATACGAAAGACAATTTGATACCTGTTTGGCTACACTGTAGACTTATCAGAGAATCCCTACAGTGCAGAAGGCGACCATTCGGCCGATCAAGCCTGCATTGGTCCGAGCTCCGATGGTGCACCCTGCATAGGCCCAATCCCCCGCCTCTATTCCCTTAGCCCCATTTAACTTTTGGGCAATTGGGAGGCAATTGGACTGTGGGAGGAAACCGGAGCACCCGGAGGAAACCCACGCAGACACGGGGAGAAAGTGCAAATTCCACACAGACTGTCGCCCGATGTCGGAATTGAACCCAGGCCCCTGGTGCTGTGAGGCAGCAGTGCTAACCACTGTGCCACCCAATGTTAGACAAATTGTAGCAAATAACGGATTGCTTTCTTTAACACCCGTTTCCTGTCACAGCACAGCGTGGCTATTGCCACTGACATCGCCATTTTGCGTCCATTGTTCCGGCATCCTGTCAGCTGTTCTCTCACTGCCCTGCTAGCAGCTTCACTCACTGGTCCTCTTGCCATTTTGCAAGAGCAGCAAATGCAGCCAAGATATTCTCCGCATAGCAGATGCACCCAGCTTACTGCTCCATGGGCCAAAAGTAAATCAGTTTGAGTTATTGAAGTTTCTGTATTGCCTCTACGGTAGTTTGTTCTTCGGGCAAACTGTTTCTGTAGCTCCTTACTGATCCCAAAAACTCAACAAATTATTCCCAGTGATTAAAAAGGGAGGGGACATTGAGGGAGCGGATGGAATTCACCGCAAGTAGAGATGTGTTTGAGAAATTTTCCTTGTACTCTACATCATATCAAGCAGCTAACGTTTCCTTATAATTAGCAAATTTTTTTCTTGCAAGCTATGTTTAAAAACTAATAATTAAATATAATTGTGAAGTGTCACTAGCTAATTCGTTTTTTTGCTTATTTTGTTAGCCTCTTCTGATCCTAGTAGCAGACTTTCAACTTCACCGCCACCGCCACCCATTGCTGTTCCTCTCTTGGAAATGGGCTTTTCACTCAGACAGATTACAAAAGCCATGGAAGCCACAGGTAATTACATTTGTGCTCCTGTAGTGATGACCTTTTTGTAATGGATCGATTCCCTGGTAGAAGAACACTTCAGAATTGAGAATTAGAAAAATCCACTGGATCCATCGAGGGGAGGAAGTTTTGCTCTAACCCACCTTTGTTTGAACCTTGTTTTGCTTTTAATTTCGTGTCCTTTTAATTTGGTGCCTAGATCATAGAATCATAGAATTTACAGTGCAGAAGGAGGCCATTTGGCCCATCGAGTCTGCACCGGCCCTTGGAAAGTGCACCCCACTTACGCCCACACCTCCACCCCATCCCAGTAACCCCACCTAACCTTTTTGGACACTAAGGGGCAGTTTAGCATGGCCAATCCACCTAACCCGCCCATCGTTGGACTGTGGGAGGAAACTGGAGCACCCGGAGGAAACCCACACAGACATGGAAAGAACGTGCAAACTCTGCACAGACAGTGACCCAAGCCGGATTCGAACCTGGGACCCTGGAGCTGTGAAGCCACAGTGCTAACCACTGCTATCGTGTCGCCTACAAACCTGCCAACTGCCGAGCAGTTACGCAGCCCAGCATTTTAAAACCCCGGATCATGTTCTACTCCAGCTTTCCTCCAGTGAAAACAATTTGCCTGAGAGTTTCTCAAGATCATTCCTGTTCTGAAAGCATCCTTGTCCTAACTTTCTCCAGTGTGGCACTCCTCTCTGAGGCACAAGGTATGCTAAATGTGGCCTTCCCCGTGAACCTGACAAGTTCTACACGCAAATCCCCAGGATTGATCCAAGTATTTGCTTAGACTTGTTGTCGATGACTCCATGAATTGGTTATTGCTTCGTGTCAAGAGGGTGCTGTGTCCTGCCGCTGATGGCTTTCTGAGCAAGGAAGAAAATGACTGTTCAGAACCCACCAGGGTTCTGGTGATCTCCGATAACGTCCACTTCCAATTTCGACGCTAGTTTCCGGTCTATACTTAAGTTTATGTCAATTCCATGAATTATAATCTTCCCCAAAAAAAGGCCTGTATTTGGGACCCTATGCAATTCTTTTTGCAAGTATTTGGGAGAGAACTTCTACTCAAGCAGTGGCACCATCTCTGTATTTGCAATGCAGTTCTGCAAATCTAACTGGTAGATCAGTTATTCTTGTACCATAATCATGATGGAGACGCTTCTGCAAAGGATAGAGCGGTTCCCTTTATGCTAAACGCATTTGATAAGAAATTTGCAGTTTCAGCATGCCTAGTTACCTATTGCCTTGCTGTAAGTATAACCATTTATTTTTTTTAAAGTTGATTTCACTAACTTTCATCCATGCCATGTACAGGTTGTGGGGGGACGGGTGCTTAATAATAATAATAATAATAATAATCTTTACTGTCCCAAGTAGGCTTACATTAACACTGCAATGAGGTTACTGTGAAAAGCCCCTAGTCACTACATCCTGGCGCCTGTTCGGGTACACTGGGAGAATTCGGAATGCCCAATTCACCTAACAGCACGTCTTTCGGGACTTGCTGGAGGAAACCGGAGCACTCGGAGGAAACCCACGCAGACACAGGGCGAAGTGCAGACTCCACACAGACAGTGACCCAAGCCGGGAATCGAACCTGGTGCTGTGAAGCAACAATGCTAATCACTCTGCTGCCGTGCTGCCCGAGATTATTGCTTAATTATTGTAAGATCATGTTATGCACAATAATGCTGTGCTAGGGGTTCTTGCGCAGCTTGAATAGCTGAGAAACCTCCACTGGGAGAGAGATTGCATAATACTTAAGATAATTACACGAATACCCTTGTCAGCATTGGTTATCATTCAAAATGTTTTGCTGCACAGCAAGATTTTTGTATTTCTGGCTTTGATTTTATGACAGGAAAAGATTATTTGAATTGACTTAAGTTCCGCATTTTGATATCTCAACTGCATTTAGGTGCCCGAGGAGAAGCAGATGCCCAGAATATCACAGTGCTGGCCATGTGGATGATAGAGCACCCGAGTACAGAGGAAGACGATGAGTCGCAGTCTGCGGTCACTTCAGATTCATGCCATGGAGCCACTGCTTCAAGCAGTAGTGATAAGTCCAGAGACCAGGGCTACTTCCAGTCACCTGGAGAAATACCTGCCGTTGATGCCACGGAGCTGGAGGAAGGGTTCAGTGAAGGGTATGTTGGTGATTTTTGCTATTCCTGGGTAACTACTTGTGGAAGACGATTTTACTGTTATACCCTGTAAAATTTACCTTAAGATTTCATTACAAGAACTGATAGGTCTCAATATTTTGAGCATGCTCTGGCTGGACGAATAACTGGAACAGGTGAAAAAAGTAGATAGATGTACATCATATATGTAGAACACTTGAGGAACATTTTACATCCTGCTCAGTGTTACTGCTGTCACCATGACAACCTTCAAGCAACTTTGAAAATTGCAGTGTAACCTTCCAATACACTGTACAGTTAAGCCCGAGAAATGGTAGGTTTGAGTAGAGTGGGAAGTATCAATGTTTTAACATTTTGGCTCCAGCTGCCTTGAACCTATCCAAAAGTTTTTTTTTTAACAGGAGCAGATGGAGGGTTGTGACCAAAGTATGACCAGGACTTACAATTAACCACTGCTATTCGTTGGTTTAATAATTGGGTTTTTCAGTGTTCCATGTTGCTTTTTCCTGCAGGCCAAATCGATTGGATCAGGAGGAGAATGGATCATCTACTAACATACCTTCTGCCAGGAGCCGTTCGACCGTCACGAGGAGGCAAAAGTTTGAGCTGGCAGCTCGGACTCTGTTGGCACGTGCAGGTGATTCAAACATTCCTATACAAAATGTTGGACTTAAAATGTTGAAAGAAAAGAGTATTTCTGTGTGGCTGGTTCATGCTTTGTTAAAAAATATTCAGTAATGTGTGGAATGAAGAGTAGAATGTGGGTTAGTACGGTGATCTCATTCAAGTGCGCAGTACAAAAAAGTGCAACGGGAAAGTTTGTGTTGTAGACCCATTTGAAAGCCAACGGTAAAGTGAATCGTTATGCATTGCTATTTATGAGTACATACGCGGGCGTTTAATAATTTGATAAAGTGCTTTTCATATTAAAATTACAGCAGGACTGTACCGTTCAGTTCAGGCTCATCGAAACCAAAGCCGGCGGGAGGGGACAGCAATGCCGCAAGATCCAGGTGGCCTCTATGACTTTAACCTCGACGAAGAATTGGAGATTGACCTGGACGATGAAGCCATGGAAGCCATGTTTGGTCAGGACTTTGCGAGTGATAGTGATATATTGGGAATGTGGATTCCAGAGGTACTGGACTGGCCGACATGGGTGTGTGGTTGCAGCTTGTGCTGCTTTTGCTTGTTTACCTTCAGCTTGTGCTCTAAATAATAATCTTTATTGTCACTAGTAGGCTTACATTAACACTTCAATGAAGTTACTGTGAAAAGCCCCTAGTCGACACATTCCGCCGCCTGTTCGGGTACACAGAGGGAGAATTCAGAATGTCCAATTCACCTGACAAGCACGTCTTTCGGAACTTGTGGGAGGAAACCGGAACACCCGGAGGAAACCCACGCACACACTGGGAGAACGTGCAGACTCCGCACAGACAGTGACCCAAGCCGGGAATCGAACCCGGGTCTCTGGCGCTGTGAAGCAACAGTGCTAACCATCCTTCATTTAAAGGCAAACCCATTTTTGCTTGGTTTAGCTTCATCCAGACACCACGGGAGCCTTGCTTTATTGACTCTGGGGAAAGCCACCTACTTTTTTAAGAACTTGCATTTACATAACCCCTTTCTCAATCTCCATGCATCCCAAAGAGTGTCACGGAAAATTAAGTATATTTGAAGTACAGCGTTGCACTGTACAAATCGGGGTAGCCAATTTGAGATCATGAGAAGTAGACAGCTGATCTGCTTTACTGATATCATCCAAGCACATGCTCATTAATTGGCCATCTATTAAACTGTCACTGGTGTCTGGTTGAGACCTTCGTGTTCCACAAATTAACATATCTACCACTGAGTCTCTATGAACAGGGTGGCACGGTAGCACAGTGGTTAGCACTGTTACTCCACAGCGCCAGGACCTGGGTTCGATTCCCGGCTCGGGTCACTGCGGAATCTGCATGTTCTCCCCGTGTCTGCGTGGGTTTCCTCAGGGTGCTCCGGTTTCCTCCCACAAGTCCCGAAAGAAGTTCTTGTTAGGTGAATTGAACATTCTGAATTGCGACTCGGGGATTTTCATAGTCACTTAATTGCAGTGTTAATGTAAGCCTACTTGTGACACTAATAAAGGTTATTATAAAGGTTAATATTACGTGTGGCCTTATTGAATTACGCAACATTGTTATTACTGGCTTTAATTTGGACTTTCAGCTAATTAACTACAACTTTAATGTAAATCGGGTCCTGTTGGTTGTTCTCTGGCTTTATCTTTCACCACAACCAGGAGAAGTGTATCATCTTTTTCATTATGTGAATGGTTATGGAACTCTGGTTACTTGGCCTCAAACAAAGTGATTTTGGAAACCTTGATATTTATTTGTTCCCAGCCATGCAAAAAGAGTGGTGCCATCACCTCGTCCAAGGACTGGATAGACAAGTATATGGTTGAATGCATTTGGCATTGCTGTAATTTTATAGGGGTGATGCGCAGGTAGAGGTGAAGGTCATTCTACCTGTTCTGCCTTCCCCACTGCTTGATGAGGTCGCACATTTATAGTGCGTGCACGACTGCAATTCGAGTAAACTTCAAGTTACTAAGCCATAATTCCATCATGTATTTAGTTGCTTGCTTTGACTTTGAGGCCTACAGCAACGAATCCTTCTCAGTAAAGAGCTTAAATTAAGATGGATCATGTACTTTTGATGCGACTTTCATCAAATTATTTGCATCCTCTGCACCCCACTGTTCTGTGGGGTGTGGAGTATGCAGGGGTGTGGGATTTCTGGGTTTAGAAGTTGGCAGTTCAGTTTGGCTTCAGTTGAAAGCCAAGGCCCTTAATTTCTTAAGATACAGCACCACCACAACAATATGTTAATGTGTTCTGCAAATCAGCCAAGCTATGTTTTGCTCTTGTGGCGTATGTTGTATGCATATTATTCAAAGAATGAAGAAAATCTCATAACACATTTATTTACTAACGTTTTGCGTTGGCTGCTCTTTTGAAGTTATTTCTGATTGCTTTTAACCTTGGTGTATTAATTATTCGCGATTTCTTTTTTGTAAATATTTCCGCTCCCCCCTCCGACTGATACCTTTATCTATCTGCAGCATGTTTGCGAGTCTGATGAAAGAGATGAAGTAGTTGTCTGTGAACTCTGTGATGCAAATGTCGCTCAATTTAACCATCACATGAAGAGAAACCATCCAGGCTGTGGGCGCAGTGCCAACCGGCAGGGCTATCGTAGCAATGGGTCCTATGTTGATGGATGGTTTGGTGGTGAGTGCGGAAGCGGAAATCCATATTACCTCTTGTGTAACAGCTGCAGGGACAAGTACCTGGCCATGAAGAGCAAGACAAAGGCCCCAGTCTCAGAAAGGTGAGCTGAAAGACATTTTCAAATAGAGGACGCAACACAAATTGCCTCCTAAATTTTCTGGGGACATCTATTGAATGCAACTAAGTGTACGAATTCTGATGAAATACTGAAAAGGGGTTCTTCCATGCATCAGTACTGCTAAATATCAGGAGGTTTTGCAAGTTATATGTATGAATTCTATGAAAGCATTTTAATTTTTTTGAAATTCACCAAGCCTCAACAAACTATTAATACTATCTAAATACAATTCATTTCAGATTGTGGTTTCATATATTAAAGGACCTTTTGTTATGCGGAAGGTCAATGTCTTCGCAGGGGGGTTCAGTAGTGTGGTTGGGGAAGGTTTAAACTAAATTCTCAAGGGGGTGGGTGTCAGCATATAGTAGTAGGGGAACTGTAAGTTGCGGGGGGGGGGGGGGTTGGTGCACAGAGAGAAGAGTGAATGTTGAACATTTCCATTACCTATATTTCACGTAAAACAGGCGTTCTCCAACATTTTTCTCCTGGCCTATAAGACATAAAATAAATATTGCCATGAAAGACTGGCTGGTTCTTTCTCCATTCGCTGCTTGTGGAACCTGTTGTCACTGAGCCGCTCCATTCGCTGCTTGTGGAACTTGTTGTCACTGAGCCGCTCCATTCGCTGCTTGTGGAACCTGTTGTCACTGAGCCGCTCCATTCGCTGCTTGTGGAACTTGTTGTCACTGAGCCGCTCCATTCGCTGCTTGTGGAACCTGTTGTCACTGAGCCGCCCCATTCGCTGCTTGTGGAACCTGTTGTCACTGAGCCGCTGTGTAGTCTGCCTACACAACAGTATTGGCTGATGAGGAAAGAGTGCTTAATTGTGTGAAGCATCTATATTGTTTCAACGTTGCCTGTGCAAGGAAATGATGCAGAAATAGCCCAGCACAACCCTCATCAGTCTGGAAATGGAATCTGGAATACATCACTACCCACGATCAACTCTGTTAAAATAACTGGATCAGTCTGAGAGTATTTTATTTTGATTGATATCTCTATTATTAGAAAAATGTAATATTGTTCATTTTACAGGTACAAAGGCCAGGCACCAGATCTGATAGGCAAGCAGGACAGCATATATGAAGGTATTTTTTATTCTTTGATGGGATGTGAATGGCGTTGGCAAGGGCAGCGTTTGTTGCCAGCCCCTACTTGTCCTTGAGAAGATACTGCGTGCTTTCAAATGCTGCATCCATCTTGTGTAGGCGCACCGACAGTGCTATTAGGGACATTGCAGGATTTTGCCCCAGCGACAGGAAAGGGGACTGCATTATAGTTGCTTGGCAGTACAGAAGATGGGGGATGGTCAGCTCAGTTGGCTGGCTGGCAGGCAGGTTCTTGATGCGGAGTGATGTCAACAGCGCCAGTTCAATTCCCGTACTGACTGAGGTTTTCCATGGCCTTATCAACCTTTCCCCTCACCTGAGGTGTGGTGAACCTCCGGTTAAGTCACCCAGTCAGCGCTCTCTCAAAGGGGAGAGAGCAGCCTATGGTCCTCTGGGACTGTGGCGACATTTCCATTTCCAGTACAGAAGAGTATTGCTGAAAATAGAGATGTGCTGGAAAAGTTTCCCGTCGTGCACTCATTAGGACAGTTTGCAAGAATACCAAATTTCAAAGGGCACGTCGAAAAGCTCTGACAGCATATCTCTTTTTTGTTCAACAATTATGTTCCGTCACCATGTTGTGTGGAGGGGAACTTCCTGGTGGTAGTGGTGTTCACATGTGTCCTTCCAAGTGCTAGAGGTCATGGGTTTGGAAGGTGCTGTTTAAGGAGGCTCAATATGTTGCTGCATTGCATCTTGCAGATGATGCACACTGGTTATTCTGTGTGCTGGTGGTGGAGGGCGTGAATGCTTGAGATGGCAGATGGGATGCCAATCAAAGTGGGCTGCTCTGTCCTGGATAGTTTGACCTTCTTGAGTGTTGTTGGAGCTGCACTCAGCCAGGCAAGTGGAGAGTATTCTATCACACTCCTGAGTTGTGCCTTGTAGATAGTGGTCAAGCCTTTGCGGAGTCAGGAAGTCAATGACTTGTTGGAGAATTCCCAGCCTCTGAACTTCTTCTAGCCACAGGATTTAGATGGCTGGTCCAGTTCAGTTTCTGGTCAATGCAAATGAGGGATGGTGATAGTGAGGGGATTCAACAATGGTATTATGATTGAATTTTAAAGAAAGATGGTTAGGCTCTCTCTTATTGGAGGTGGCTATTGCCTGCCAAGTTGTTGGAGGTGGCTATTGCCTGCCATGGCCTTATCAACCTTTCCCTGGTTAAGTCACCACCAGTCAGCGCTCTCTCAAAGGGGAGAGAGCAGCCTATGGTCCTCTGGGACTGTGGCGACATTTCCATTTCCAGTACAGAAGAGTATTGCTGAAAATAGCAATACTTGAGAGAGTGCTGACTGGTGGTGACTTAACCGGAGGTTCACCACACCTCAGGTCAGGGGAAAGGTTGATAAGGCCATGGCAGGCAATAGCCACCTCCAACAACTTGGCAGGCAATAGCCACCTCCAACAAGAGACCAGCAATCTAAATCCTGTGGCTACAAGAAGTTCAGAGGCTGGAAATTCGCCAACAAGTCATTCACTTCCTGACTCCGCAAAGGCTTGTTTGGTACAGTTGATTGCCACTGATCAGCTCAGGCAACATTCACGCCACATTGTAGTATGCAGTAGAGCAATTATCATAGAATCCCTACAGTGCAGAAGGAGGCCATTCTGCCCATCGAGTTTGCACTGACCCTCTGAAAGAGTACCGCACCCAAGCCAACTCTGGCTCCATCCCCGTAACCTACGCATCTTTGGACACAAAGGGGCAATTTAGCATGCACATCTTTGGATTGCAGGGGGAAACCGGAGCACCCGGAGGAAACCCACGCAGACACTGGGAGAAAGTGCAAACTTCACACAGAGTCACCCGAAGCCGGAATTGAACCTTGGACTGTGAGGCAACAGTGCTAACTACTGTGCCATCGTGTCGCCTTAATGATTGTCATTATTAAGTTAAAATTCTGAGGATTAATATTTCTGATTGTTTTCCTGATCTCTCCTTTACTTGCGTGAGGGTGCATACCACACGAGATTGGGTCTGCTCCCAAACATAGAAACTAGAGGATGCCATTCAGCCTGTTTTACCAATCAGTTTGATCGTAGCTGATTATTATCCACTTTGGCTCTATCTCTCTTTGTTCCCTTGGCTAGCAAAAATCTTTTGATCCTGGATTTAAAATTATTAGTTGAAGTTGCGTCCACTTTTTCTGAGAGGTGCACACCTCTCCCACCCTATCGTGCCCAGAAATGTTTCATAACTTCTTCCCTAATTGGCCTAGCTCCCATTTTAATGTTTGTCCCCTTGTCCTGCATGCCTATCTGCAGAAAAGGGTTCTCTCTTGAAATTCTCCTTTCCCTGAGAGAAAGGGAGAAACATGTCACTTTCAATTACTGCCTTCCCAAGAAAAGTGGTTCAGGAAGCTGGTTGTACGAAGAATTAAATAGATTTTTAAACAAATCTTACATGGGATCTGGGCGTGCAGGTCCACAGATCTTTGAAAGTGGCAACACAAGTGGACAAGGCAGTCAAGGAAGCCTATGGAATGCTTGCCTTCGTTGGATGAGGCATCGAGTATAAAAACTGGCAAGTCATGTAACAGTTGTGTAGAACCTTGGCCGCACTTGGAATATTGTGCACAATTCTGCTCACCACTAACAGAAGGATGTGGAGTCTTTGGAGAGGGTGCAGAGGAGGTTTACCAGGATGTTGCCTGGTCTGGAGGGTGTTAGCTATGCGGAGAGGCTGAATAGGTACGGACTGTTTTCATTAGAAAGTTAGAGGTTGAGAGGTGACCTGATAGAAGTCTACAAGATTATGAGGGGCATGGATAGAGTGGATGGGCAGACACTCTTTCCCAGGGTGGAGGGGTCAGTCACCAGGGGGCATAGGTTTAAGGTCCATGGGGCAAAGTTTAGAGGAGATGTGCGAGGCAGGTTTTTTACGCAGAGGGTGGTGAGTGCCTGGCATGTGCTGCCAGTGGAGGTTGTTCAAAAGGCATCGCGACAAATACATGGATAGGATGGGTATAGAGGGATATGGTACAAGGAAGTGCTGAGGGTTTTGGCCAAGGTTGGCATCATGACCGGCACAGGCTTAGAGGGCCGAATAACCTGTTATTGTGCTGATTTGTTCTTTGGGATGTGAGTGTCGTTGGCGAGGCCAAAATTTGTTGTCGTCCCTAATTCCCTTCCGAGAAGGTGGTGGTGGGCTGCCACCTTGATCGCTACAGCTCTGGTGTTTGTGCATCCACAGCGCTGTGTGTCAGTGATGGAGAGAGTGAGCATTTAAGGTGGTGGATGGAGTGCCAATCAAGTGGGGCTGTTTTGTCATGAATGGTGTTGAACTTCGGCTCTGTCCTTATTGACATCTTTTTGACTTACCCATGCAGAAGACTGGGACATGCTGGATGTTGATGAAGATGAGAAGCTGACTGGAGAGGAGGAGTTTGAACTGCTAGCTGGACCCCTTGGCCTGAACGAACGTAGAATTGTGCCCGAGCCGGTACAGTTTCCAGACAGTGATCCGCTGGGAGCATCTGTTGCCATGGTGACAGCAACCAACAGTATGGAAGAGACCCTCATGCAAATAGGTTTGTCCAATGGAAATATATAATGCAATAAAATAGAGTTGTTCAGATTGAATACCTGAAAATGGAAGGTTACCAAGGTAGGTTTCACAGACAAATTCAGTGAATTGCAAATGCATTGGTAATTTAAAAAAGATTAATCGCTGTAGATTATTGGCATGGAATAATCCGTCTGTAATTAGATGAACAATAAATTCACAATCAATATATTAAAAAAAACTTGTAATTATCTTCCCATGATCTGTGCTTCTGTTCCAGAGGTGGTGGCATAGTGGTATTGTCACTAGTCTAGTAATCCAGAGACCCAGGGTAATGCTCTGGGGACCCCGGTTCCAAACCTACCACCAATAAAAGAAAATTTGGAATTAAAAGTCTAATGAGGACCATGAATCGATTGTCGTGAAAAACCATCTGGTTCCCTGATGTCCTTTAGAGAAGCAAGTCTGCCGTCCTTACCCGTCTGGCCTATGCATGACTCCAGACCCACAGCAGTGCTGTCTGAAATAGTCCAGTAAGCCACTCCGTTCAAGGGCAATTAGGGATTGTGTGTTTCTTGAAGAGTACACCCAAGTCTGGCTGAAAATCAGCAATTTGAAGTTTTGCACCTTTTTAAAAAAAAAAAATGTCCTTTTTGTTCCTGTTCTTCTACCAAAGTGAATAATCCTGCTTTGTACTCCATCTGCCGCCTTGAAGCCCACTCCCATAACCTATCTGTATCTCTTCAGAGCATTTTTGTGTCCTCGTCATGGCTCACATTCCTACCGTTATCCCTAACAGCAAACATCAGATGCGTTACTCCCGGTCTTGTGTTAACTATTCACAATATGTTAAAGCTGAAGAAAAAATAACTAGCGTCACATGTTTCATGATCAGTGTACTGAACCACTAAAAAGCCAACAAAGTACTCGCTGAAGTATAGCTATTGTTGAATTGTAGGGAAAGGCAGCAACCAATTTGCACAGATCAACGTTCCGCAAACACCATTGAGATGAATAACCAGATTTTGGACCAAATCTTGGTTGGAAACTACCACTGTGTTGATGAGAGACACCATTACTAAAATGTAGATCAACCAGCAAATTCAGGGATTAAAGGAGGTGGCACAAGTTGCAAATTTCTAGAGCTTGCTGGTCAATCTGCAATTTATTTCGTACAAGTGATAACTTGCCCTTAGCCTCCCATTACTTTTTAAGAATTTATTGGGTTTGCATGTTAATTGCCCATTAAACTCGCCCGCCAGATAGATTTAGGGCTTTCCGACTTATGTTAACAAGTACCTTTTAAGCAACCTAATAATTGTTCTTGCAGTAACAATCAACTTGAGGAAGGCACAAAGAGGCTGTGACGTGAGTGGGCTACAAGGTGGCAGACAGTGTATAATGTGGGAAGTGTGGTCCAGATGTTGAAGAGTTAAAACCGCGGTGACTAATTTAGCCAGGAAAATTGCACATGGGAGATTAGTCAAATTTTTAACAATTGTTTTTTTTCTTCCTTTCAATCCAATCTCTCTCCTCTTTCTATACCTGATTTGACCTATTTCCTTCTCTGTCATTCCTCTATTTCTTTCTCAATCCTAAAATCTAATTGGTTTAAGTAACGCACTGTTGTTCCGATATTATCGGCTGTTATCGGATCACCGTTTCAGCACGTTGGGGCGCAAAAATATTTTGAGCTGGAGGGTGAAGAGAAGAGTCTAACTAGACACCGCACCAGATGATTTGCTTCAGCAAGCATAGCCCCATATAGTTCAGTGATGCTAGTTGAGGAGCAATAATGACAATGCTGGGAAGAACTCTTTTTGTTCTTGTATCAATTAACCTTTCCACCTATTTGGGAAGGCAGATTGGCGTCTAATCTGAACGATAGCACCATACCCCCTCAGCACTCTCATTTCTTAGTATCAGGTAATGTGATCAAGCCTCTGGGGCAGAGCTTGAACTTTCAAATCTTCTGACCCAGCTTCTAAACTGCTTGTGCAGTTACTTGTTAGAATATTTAAAAGGCTGGTCCAGTTACATTTCAGTTCTGTGATAACCCCATCAGTTTCATCGGAGTTTGGATCCAACGATGCTAATATCAATTATTGTTATGGACAGGTAGTCTGACTCCCATGTTAAAGATGGTCATTGGCTGGCACTTGTGTGGCAAGGATGTTGCCTACCTCTTATCAGGGGTAAGCCAGAATGTTTTGCTCCATATTGGCACGGTCTGAGGAATAGTGAATGGAAGTGAACGCTACAATCATTAGCGAGCATCCCCTGCTCTGAGCTCTTGATGAAGGATTGGTGACGGATGAAACAGCTAGAGTTTGTTGGCCTGGAACACTGCTCTGAGTTCCAGCGATGTCCTGTGGCAGAGATGATTAGCCTCAAGTAACCATATATCTATTTGCTAAGCTTGAACCTCCCATTGGAGAGTTTTCCAAGGGCTTCCTGAATTTGCCCTTTTTTGGACAAAGATGGTAAGTGGAGCCGAGTGGTCCTGAAGCTATTGATGAGTAACTGCTCTTTGATAACACTGTCAACGAGCTCTTCCATCATTATGTTGATGATTGGGAATATCCTGATTGGACATTAGTTGACTGGGTTAGGTTTGTCCTACTTTTTCTAACTTCATAATTAAATCATATTCATGATTAAATCTGCTCATCTTTAGCACACAGGAGCAGATTCCTGCAGTTCATATGGAATCACAAGGTATAAAAACTGAAAATATGTAGACTGATAAAAGTAGTTAACCATCTGGTAGAACTGAGATGATAGCATAGAAAGTATAGTAATGGGAAATTTGAGGTACTGGGGCAGCGCTCATTGCTGTAGAGAAAATTCAAGCTGTTCAACTGAGAAGGGTTTTGAGAATCTTGCGTTATTCACTCTTTTCAGTGGCGAGGGTCAACTGTTTAAAATCATCATTAATAACGAGGCGACAGGTTACAAAAATTTCCTCATGCAAAGAGTTGTTAGAGTGATGGATGTTTTGGTATAGGGAACAGTTGAAAGGAGGGTTGATGAATAGTTGAACCAAAGGACGTACAGGACCTTTGAGTAAAAGTAAGGTAGTGAGATTTGCTTTTCATTGGTTTAGTAAAGACGGTAGGCTTAACTGGTCTCCTTCTGTCCTTTCAGCCTCTTGGGTTCTCACTCTTTTACTTTATGGTCTCCTCACACTAACACTATAACTTAAATGTTCTATCAAGGTTGCCTTGGATCTGTAGATAAATGTTCGTCCGGAAGAGTGACACTTGGGGAACAGGCAGCTGCCCTGCTAAATCCACATGACCGAGTTATGGCCTTGAGGAGAGTGACTGCCGCAGCACAGGTCCTTCTAGCAAGAACCATGGTTATGAGAGCTCTTTCATTGTTATCTGTCAGGTAGGAAGAAGTTGATTCCTTTTTTTTTTTTTTTGAATGATAGCTCAATGCTAAAGTGGTTATAAGAATGAGACTATGTAAGAGTCCTTCCTGTTTATTTCCTTTGTTCCTATTTCTTTGTTATTTTATTATTGTGATTCTTGGACCCATAATCGGAATGTGCCTTTAAGCAGAAGACTCCAAATTGAAGCAGCCTGCTTGTCAGGATACTAGGCTCTGTTTTTAGCCAGGCTCCTCGGCATCGAGTGGTTCTTGGGAACAAGGTTTGGAGGGAATTTGATCGATTTGGGTGGCTGGCAACCGGTGGGTTGGCCAGGGGACAGTGTTCTGCCTGACAATGATTGGTTCCTGCATGATGCTTTCCGAGAAGCATTTAGACCTTGGAAATCTCTCGCGCTCTCTCTCCTTGCGGAAGTGAAAGCACTGCTTTATTGTTCTGAAAGCAGTGAGTGCCTGGCAGATCCTTTGCTGTGAACAAGAAATGATGTGGAGTCTGCAGAGAAGGAAGACAACCTTGCCAGAGAAAACAATCTCAAGCCCAGAGGAAAGATGTATCAAAACGGAAGCTGAATTTCAGAAAGACAATAATTAGAAGTCATCCCTGTGCATCAAAGATCCTTATCCTTTTATTTTTATTAATATTTTCTTTCCCTTTCCACTATCCTTTCCCCTCTGTTTATGTGTGTCAATATACAATATATATATTTAGTGAGGGTAATTCGAAAGAGGGGGTTGGGAAAGGGGTATTAGATAGTCAGTTACATTTTTTTGTCCATTTAATTATAATACTGTACATAATGTCATGTGAGAGTACCCTTTAAGAAATGGGTGTTTAAGAAATGTACCTTTAAGAAATGGAGCTGCTCATGTTACTGCAGTGATGTCAGAATGTGGGTGGAGCTGAGCTCCACTTCTGCTTTTTGAGTTTCAGTTTGAGAAAAGCTTGGGTGTGTCTGTGAGCTGCACTGCTCTTGATCGTTGCCATCCAAAGACTATGGATCATTTGGAGAACTCAGAATTGTAAAAAGGTCTCAGTATTGAATATAAATCTAATGTGCTCCTCCTGTTTAGAGGTTTAAGTTTTTGGATGTTAAAAGAACAGCATACAGATTACTTAGTGTTGTATTCTTTGGGGGTGGATTTGATTTACTGGTTGCTAAGATGTTCACTGTTTGTTTTAGAAAGGTTAACTTGAGTTCATAGAATAAACATTGTTTTGTTTTAAAAACCACTGGTCCATTTTCTGCTGTACCACACCTGTAGAGTGAGCCGTGTGCTCCCCATACCACAATCTATTAAAAGTTGTGGGTCAGGTGAACTCCATGATACACTTTGGGATTCTCTAAACCCTGACCCATAACAATAACAAAAGGTTAATTGTGTTATTGGGCACGGCCAAAGGTCTCGGGTATTTTAAATATAATCTAATTTTACCTGCATTGCGACTCTGGGTCAATTGGGGCTGGAATTGACTGTGCAATAGCGCAGGGTGTCATGACAACTAGTCTGGGACTGTTTTCTGTATGCAAGTTCCTTTCTTTAAAACCAATGTTCATTTTTAATCTGCTTTCAATGATATTCTAAAAAAGGCCTGTTTAACTCGAGAGATTTCTTTTCCCCCATGTAGTTTTGGCAGCATGAAATCCTTTTCACAAACTTGGTGACATGTTTGACCCCGAGATGTGCTTCCAACCACATCTTCATGCCGCTGCGAAGGCTGTCTTTCCACCTCCATAAAATCGCCCTGCTCGACCCAAATTGAGCTCATCTGCAGTTGAAACCCTCAACTATGCTCTTGTTACCTCAAGATTCTAACACGCTCATACCTGGACCCCAATGCCTGAACCACCATAAATTTGGGCAGCACAGCTTTGGGTAACGGCCATTAGTACCTTCCTTGTTCCTTAACACCCTTTGTCTTGTGTCCATGAAATCTTTGTCAAATCTCCCCTTAACTTCCGCCTTTCCCGGAACTTCTGTTTTGCTCCACTTCTTCCGCATATAAAATCCGTCACCTTCCCATCTCTCTTCAGCCCTGAAGAAGAGTCATGTGGACTCGACGTTAACCGTGCCCCTCTCCACAAATGCTGCCGGACCTGCTGAGTTTATCCAGAATCTTCTGTTTTTATTTCAGATTTCCAGCATCCGCAGTATTTTGTTTATATTTTTCTAAGTTACTTTGTTCAGAACCAAATCTATCGACGCATTTCCTTTCTACAGTAAAATTTGGTTTGGGAACATTATTTCCCTGATGAGAAGTTTTGAGTTACAAATGATTTTTTTTTTTTAAGTTTTAAAAAAAACTGTGACTGTGTGGATAAATCTTTTTTGTTCACGAGAAATGATGCTGGTGTCTCACTGCTGTGCCCTTCCCTCTGTTCCCTCCAGTGGCTCTAGTTGCAGCCTAGCAGCAGGCCTGGAGTCTTTGGGGTTGACGGACATCAAGACCCTGGTTCGGTTGATGTGTTTGGCTGCAGCAGGCAGAGCCGGTCTCTCCCCGAGTCCAGGAACCACCAGCATTTCAGATCGGCCATGTGGAGTTCACAGCAAAGCCAACAAACCAATTTCCTGCCTTGCCTACCTGAGCACCGCGGTGGGCTGTTTAGCGTCGAACAGTCCGAGTGCTGCAAAGCTACTTGTTCAGCTCTGTACGCAGGTAACATCTGCAGTGTGTGTAATTATTGTTGGTTTAGCCTTACTTTTGTGTAGCATGCTTCGCAACCTCGGGACTTTACTGTCTGACTACTTCACTGAGTACTTTGCAGCCACTTCAATACTTTGGAAATGTATCTGTTGCAGTTTATTTCCTTCCCTCTACATGCAATGTATTTTCCTTAAAATTTAATCTGATTTGTAGTTTCCTTTCATAAAGAGATGTTGCTTAGCCTCCATTGAGCACCTCTCAGCAAAGTGGCTGAGATCAACCACTCTGCTTTGGGAGCTTGTGAGAGTTTACCTCTGTCCCACCACACTGGCACAAAATGTGTTGCTCCCAGGAGTCCAAACTTTGGTGTGTTGTAGGTGTGTGTCTAGGCTTGGGGAGAGGAGCAGTGGGTGAAGCAACGAGGGAGGTGGTGAGGGGGTTTTGAGAGGAAAGCGTTGAGCAGGAGGGAGAGGGAAGCAGCAAAGGGGTCAGCAGAGGTACGCAAGGAGAGAGGGGGTCAAGAGGACGGAGGTGGGAAACAGCGAGGGAGCCGGGAGGGGTAAACTGGAGGAAGCAAGCCGGTCAGGAGAGGCGGCAAGCGGGAAGGAGCCAAGGGGGGTTGGGAGAGATTTGTGGTAAGTAGGAAGGAATATGAGGGGGGTCATAAGAGGCAGTAGGAAGTGTTTAAAAAAACAAAACAGACTGAGTATGTACCTTTTATAATGCAGTTCTTGGGCGGCACGGTGGTGCAGTGGTTAGCACTGCTGCCCACAGCACCTGCGTTCGATCCCGACCCTGGGTCACTATCTGTGTGGAGTTTGCACATTCTCCCCGTGTTTGCGTTGGTCTCACCCCCACAACCCAAAGATGTGCAGGGTAGGTGGATTGGCCACGGTAAATTGCCTCTTAATTGGAAAAAACAAATTGGGTACTTTAAGATTATTAAAAACAATGCAGTTCTTGCCACCTGTGCAACAACTGCTAAACCTAGTGCCATTCAGGTAAGTTGCCGAAATTACAAACTGCACTAAAAAACAAAAATGCACAATTTTATGCTGATACCAAAGATCAAAGTGAAAAAGCTAACCAAAACTTGCTCTTAACCTTTATGCCTGGGGTCAGTTGCTGGTTTGCATAACATCTGCAGGAAGGCGATGGAAAAGGAGGGAATTGTCCAGATGTGTGGGTCAAAAACTACCATCTTTCCTTATCTCCTCAGAACCTGATCTCAGCGGCAACCGGCATGAATCTCACTACCATAGATGACCCCATTCAGAGAAAGTTCCTGCCCAGTTTCCTTCGCGGTATTGCTGAGGAAAATAAGCTGGTGACGTCTCCAAACTTTGTTGTAACTCAAGCGTTAGTGGCACTGCTCGCTGACAAGGGTGCCAAGCTGAGACCAACCTACGACAAGGCAGAGATGGAAAAAAGAGGTAGGTCTGTCTCTCAAATTCATGTATAGGTGAATGCAGTGTGAACTGTACTAATTACAACATGCTCGGTTTGAACAGTGGTATTTTAACCCTTCGAGAAGCCGCAAAAAACGATTGACTTTGGGCTAAAATGCTTGCATGGTGTTTGCATCCATTATACTTTTGCCGACACTAGTTTATTTTTGTCATGTGGTTTTTCTACGTACTGAGACAATGACCAGTGTGTCAAAACTTCACTTCTGATTTGCGCATTCTATCCAACATGCATTTTACTTCCTGTTGCTAATTTGAAGATTTAAACGTAAAAATCACCTATACTTTTATTTATTTTTTAAAAAGTTTTTTCAATATAATACAGCATTTAAAGAATTTTGAATAATCGGTTATATGACACTTTGTATGTAGCAAGGTGAGTGCAGTACCATTGCTTTGTTGTTATCTTGACCGTCATTCACTGGGGATTGTCTCACTGTTTTGTTTAAGCAGGTTTTATTGCCCATTTGTATGCCCATCCTTCCTATGATCCTTCTGCTGTAGGCCCTCTGGAGCTGGCTAATGCCTTAGCAGCTTGCTGCCTCTCATCTCGGCTGTCTTCCCAACACAGACAGTGGGCTGCTCAGCAGCTCGTTCGGACTCTTGCAGCCCACGATCGCGACAACCAGAGTAAACCGCAGACGTATGCCGATATGTCTGGGGATCTACGGAAATGTTCATTCAACAAGCTTGAAGCACATCAGAATAGGGTAAGAAATACACTTTCGCACCTGTAAATATTGCTACGGTCCAACCTGGAACATTGAAAAGAAATCCAAGTTTATAAAAAAAAAAAATGTAGAATACTCAATTATTTTTTTTCGACCTAACCTGCACATTTTAGGTTGTGAGATTGAAACCCACGCAAACACAGGGAGAATGTGCAAACCTCACACAGATTGAGTGCCGGGATCGAACCCGGGTCCACAATGCTGCAGGCAGCAGTGCTAACCACCGCGTCACTCTGCCTCCCAAAAAGAAATCCAAGTTCTCCCATTTTAACCAATAGAAGTACTCCATAAGATTTTATTATTTTTTTGTAAACAAAATGAAAACGCCATTACATATAGAATAAATTAAACAAAGCAAATACAAGTAAGTTAACGCTACAGCATCTATATGTTATGCACTCAGTTTTGCTTCCTCCAATAATTATTAGATACACAAATCTTAAAGTTATACATTTCTGTAGGGACCACCCATTAGTATGCCACAGCACACTGGGGAATTTTCCTCGGCTCCAGCTATTCTGAGGTAAAGATTTTCTTTTATCCTTTTGGCGAAGATCAAGCGTTCAATCAAGCCCATGGTGAGGTGTAATGCCTTTTCTTATCAGCCTGGATCTTGTGGAGACCATGAATTGGTTTCAATTTCAATTGAAATTTGGAGGAAGCAATGAGATGGATTTTGCACATTGACTTTGAAACTTAAAGAACATAATTATTTTTTTAATTTTCAATTATCCTCTTGTCTGTGACGGCCACAGTCCCTTGTTTCTGGTTACTTTTCCAATACTTCCAAGTTAACCGGTTCGATAACTTTCTTTTTCAATAAGACACTGAAGCCTGCTGTAGATTCTCTCATTAACTGCAAACTAATTAATGTTCCACCTTCCGTCCCTCATAAAATTCGAACAGATTAGGTCTCACCCAGCTTCCCACAGCGCAGGTCTGTCTAACCATCATTTATTTTGGAAAACTTGCCTCAGCAAACCTCACTAGGTTCAAACTGCAATTAAAATCTAGCCCGGCAAACTACCTCAGCTAAGTTAAAACTAGAGAGCCTTCCAAAGCTCCGTCCATCTCCATGATGATGTAGTCTGCTCTGGGCTATCCTTAAACCGACCTCTGAGCCAATTATCTAGTTTAGCACAGGGCTAAATCGCTGGCTTTTAAAGCAGACCAAGGCAGGCCAGCAGCACAATCAAATTCCCGTACCAGCCTCCCCGAACAGGCGCTGGAATGTGGTGACTAGGGGCTTTTCACAGTAACTTCATTTGAAGCCTACTTGTGACAAGCGATTTTCATTTCATTTCAATTATCCCTCGCTTACAATTTCCCCAGCTAGGCCCAACTGCTGCTTCATAGCTCTATCTCTTCTGACTCTATTCAACAAGCCCCAGGGGGGTAACCTTTCGAACTTTCTATTCTTTAGGTGATCTGTCAATCACTGAAGCCCAGCATTTTCATTACCTTATAGTCGCACAATAATCGTCCCAGCACTAAACATCACCTCTAAAATATTAACATGAACCATGAAATAGATAGTCACAAAAGTATGGGCTGAAAGTTATTTTTTCCTTTTTGTTACAACATATTTAAACTTGGCAGCTCGTGATAAAGTGGTTGTAAGTAATATCTGAGTTGCCATTATTTGACTCTTAATAACTTTCTGAATTCATTCAGCTCTTGAGCATCGGTTGCTTGCAAGTGAATTGTTGCGGTCTTGGTGTGGGGAGGGAAAGGTTCTGACATTTATCGTCATGGCCATCTTGAACTGCAGCCACTCGTAGGATGGGACCCAGTTATTTTGTCAAGTGGATACCAGCTGCCCTATTCCTGGTGCTTGCCAGAGCATTGGGCGTAGTCTATTTTTGTTTTGGTTTCTGGAAAAAGTAGGACCTGGGAACAGAAATTGATGTACGGTAGACGTTTAGAAAAGATACTAGAAAGAAATGGTGAAAATAGGATTAATCTACCAAGCTTGTGGAAACCATTAGACTTTAACTGTATCCTATAATGGGCGAATGAGGGCAGCACGGTGGCGCGGTGGGTTAGCATTGCTGTCTCACGCCGCCGAGGTCCCAAGTTCGATCCCGGCTCTGGGTCACTGTCCGTGTGGAGTTTGCACATTCTCCCCGTGTTTGTGTGGGTTTCACCCCCACAACCCGAAAAATGTGCAGGCTAGGTGGATTGGCCACGCTAAATTGCCCCTTAATTGGAAAAAATGAATTGGGTACTCTAAATTTATTTTAAAGAAAATAATAATGGGACAATTAGATGGCAAGATTTTCATTTATACAGCACCTACCATGACCGTGGGAGGTTCCAAAGTGCTTTACAGCCAAATAAGTGCTTAAAAAAAATAGTGTAGTTACTGTTGCAATGTAATTAATATAATTGAATGTATTTGTAAATCTTGACTTTCCTTCTGTTCTTGCTCCCGCTTGCTGTGTGCGAGTCCCTCGAGCTGTAGCACTGTATTGGAACCACCTGGAGAAATTCCGAACCCTTTTCTGGTCTGCCCATCACTATATTCTGACAGGGCTGCACTGTAAGGCACCCCGATATGCTGAGATGTAGCGCTTTGAACACATGATTTCAAGCTGGGTGGAAATGGGCAGAGGATTGGTCAGTCCTTGCCTCGTTGGTGCACTGATTTCAATAAAAAGAAAGACTTGCATTTGCAAAGCACCATTCACAGCCACCGGGCATTCCAAAGGGTTTTGAAGTACCTTTTGAAGTGTAGCCACGGCGGAAACACAGAACCCAACTTGCACACAGCAAGCTCCCACAAACAGAAATAAGATAATCTGCTTTGTGGTGTTAGTTAAGGGATGAAGTTTGGCCAGGACACCAGGGAGAACTCCCCTGCATCTCTTCAGAATGGTGCTATGGATCTTTTATCCACCTGAGTGAGTAAACTTGGTGCTACCGTATGCAGGGGTCGGTTAGCTCAGTTAGCTGGACGGCTGGTTTGTGATGCGGAACGACGCCAATGGCACGGGTTCATTTCCCGTACCAGCTGAGGTTATCATGAAGGCCTCGCCTTCTCAACCTTGCCCCTCGCCTGAGGTGTGGTGACCCTCAGGTTAAATCACCACCACTCAGATTTCAAAGAGGAGAGCAGCCTATGGTCCTCTGGAACCGTGGTGACATTTACATTTGCCATATACATCATTAACTTTTTTTTAAGAGTTTTATTATGAATCACTTGTCATTATATTAAGTTCAATGGCTGAGCCCTCCTGTCCCGTCCACCAGCGGGCTTTACTGGTGCTGACGAGTCACTGGATGTTTGGCTGGCTTGCTGCATCTGTCATGGCGGGACCCACCGCAATGGGGCCAGAAAATCCTGGCCCAAGTGTTTTAATTGCTTTGATAACACATTTCTAAAGTAGTCTTTTTTTAAATTTCTTTAAAGGTGATCACATGTCAATGGTGTAACAAAAAAGGTCTCCTAGCAACAAGTGGCAATGATGGGACTGTTAGAGTGTGGAATGTCACTAAGAATCATTACACCTTACAACAAACCTGTGTCTTCAACAAAACGTGAGTGAATTTAAACACAATTGTGTGGATTATTTGTAGTCAACGTAAGCGTATTTGAGTTTTCACAAGTAATGTTGAATATTGCATTGGCTTTTTATTAAACAGAGAAATTATTTCAGAAGACTTGGGCAGCCTGGGTTCACCGTGTGACCCAAATTTGTCTCTCATTTGTTGGAGTGTGAGTGGAAAATACATTGCAGCCGCTCTAGAAAAGGTGGTGAACATCTGGCAAGTCACTGGTATGGCACTTAATATATTTATACTTCGTAAAGTAAAATTCTAAAGTTCGTTATTTTGTTTCAGAAGTAAAATGGAGCAGCCCAAATGTCCATCTATTTCTTTTGCCACCTTGAAATATTTGTTAACTAACGGACTGAAGGTGCCAAGCCGCTTTGACCTGCATCCTATGGTCTGAAAAGAAGATTCCAGTGGATTGAAAACCCCCTCAGTTCAAGAAAGGAGAGAGAAAGCAGGAAACTATAAGCCAGCTAGTCTAATGTGTATCACTTGGAAAAATGCCGGAATCATTGTTGAAGAAGTAATAGCAGGACTTCTAGAGAATCATAATACAACCAAGACAAGTCAATGTGGTTTTATGAAAAGAAAATGGTGTTTGACAAGTTTATTAGAGTTCTTTGAGGGTGTAACTGCTGGGGTAGATAAAGGGAAACCAGTAGATGTAGTGTATTTGTTTTTCCGAAAGGCATTTGACAAGGTGCCACGTTAAAGGTGTCAGGGGTAATATATTAACATGGATCAAAAAAAATTGGTTAACTTAACTGGTGCAATGATAAGAATCATTTTCAGGCTGACAAACCAACTAGTTTGTCCATTATTTAAAGTCTGTATTAATGACTTAGATGAAGGAGCCAAAGTTGCAAACAATAAAAAGATGTGTCAGAAAGAAAATGGTGAGGGATATAGACAGGTTAAATGAGTCGGCAAACAATTGACAGATGCAGTACAATGTGGGGAATATGTGAGGTTGTCTATTTTGCTAGGAAGAAGAGAAAACTGAATATTATTTAAATGGGGGTAGACTGCAGATTCCTGCAGCACAGTGTCCTGGTAAATGGATCTCAAAAGGTTAACATGTAGGTGCAGCAAGTCATTAACAAGGCCAGTTGCCTTTACTGCAAGGATGATGAGTATAAATGTAGGGAAAGGTGTTGGTGAGACTGCACCGAGGAGACTGCATACTGCTTTGGTCTCCTTATTCAAAGGGGGAAGCATTTGCATTGGGTGCAGTTGAGAGAAGATTCACAGGCTGATTCCTGGGATGAAGGACTTGTCTCGGGAAGAAAGGTTGGGCAGGTTTAGCCGATACTCGTTGGAGTTTAGACAAATGAGAGATGATCTTATTGAAACATATAAGATTCTGAGGGGAAATTAAATGGTAAATGCCGTGAGGATGTTTCCCTCCTGGGGGAGTCTACAACTAAGGGGTGTGGTTTAAGAATAAGGAGTCTCCCATTTAAGTCTGCGTTGAGGAGGAATTTCTTCCGAGGGTCGTTATTCTTTGGAATTCTGTTCCCCAGAGAGCAGTGGCGGCTGGGTCATTGAATCAAGGCTGAGATTTTTTGATTTGCATTGGAATTGAGATTTGTGGGGACAGAAAGTAGAACTGAAGCCTCAATCAGGTCAGTCATGGTTCTATCGAATGCCAAAGCAGGCTGAGGGGGCCCACTTCTCATATTTTTTATTTTTTTCTTGAACCAGTATTCTTAACTTCTTTTTATTATTGGTGTTCATGAACTTTGCATGTGTGTAATGCAGGAAACCTCTGCAAAGAGAATGCTGCCCCAGTGCTTGACTTTAGATCAAATAGCTTTGCAAGCAACGCAAGCTCATTTGACCAAAGGACTGCAGTGTAAAGTTGTATTTTCCAAGGTTGCATTCCTGCCAGGAAGCACTTGTTGGACATTTGTGTATATGCTACCCACTGTTTCTGTCCCATTCTGTGTACAGAATTTCTAACAAATTCTGCTCTTTGGCAGAAATGCAAGCTCCCAAGTTATCCTGGTAAAGTGAAGTGTTTCTGTCTTTTATAGGAGGCAAGGGGCTTTTAGACATACAGCCACACTGGGTTTCTGCTCTTGCCTGGCCTGAAGAAGGTCCAATAGCTAGCTGGGCAGGCGACACTTTAGAAGTTCTCCTTGTAGGACGAATGGATGGATCTCTTGGACTCATTGAGGTAGTGGATTCATCTACCATGCACCGACTTGAACTTGAGCACTGCTACAGAAAAGATGGTAAATTTTGCCTTTGTTTTATCAATTGCTCTGTTCCATTGTAATTCCTATTCAAATTGGGGTGTTGGCCTTCCTCCAGACCATCACCTGGCTATATCCTCCAGTTCTGTCATTAATAGTCTTCTATTGGATAAATCCTGGAAATTGTCTTCCAGTATTTTTTTTTCTAGATGAAAGTTCAAACTATAGGGGAAACCAGTTCCATTAGGTCGCTATATATATTTGTTGGAAGTACAGTGTGCTTCTTAACCCTCCAAGCCTGTAACCGTTCCAGTTTTGGCATTTAACCCTTGGCTTCTGCAAAATGTCAGCTCTGTATTTTAACATTTGCTTTAAATACCCGAGATCTTACTCGCACCCCACAATCCAGTTTATTTCCTGCCCCCCAATTTTGTTCCATTACTCTGCTGTGAAACGGGTTAGTTTTAGTATGGTCAGGCCGCAGCATTAATGCAAGTTTTTTTTTTTTTTTTTTTTTTTCCCCCCCAATGGTGAATATTAACTTTTAAAGTTGCAATTATCATAGAATCTACAGTGCAGAAGGAGGCCATTCGGCCTAGCGAGTCTACACTGGCCCGTGGAAAGCGCACTCTAATTAAGTCCATGCCTCCACCCTATCCCCGTAACCCAGTAACCTTTTTAGACGCTAAGGACATGGCCAATCCACGTAACCCGCACGTCTTTGGACTGTGGGAGGAAACCCGTGCAGACTCCGCACAGACAGTGACCCAAGCCGGGAATCAAACCCAGGTCCCTAGTGCTGTGGAGCAACAGTGTTAACCACTGTGCTACCTATTATTCCATACTTTGCAAGAGGGATCAGCACAGCTGTCATACCTGCAAAAAGGCAGGCCCAACAAACAGAATTGGCAAGATAGATAACAGAATTATTTTACAGTAAGAAGTCTTACAACACCAGGTTAAAGTCTAACACTTTCGAATCACTAGCTTTCGGAGCAGTGCTCCGAAAGCTGGTGATTCAAAAGTGTTGGACTTTAACCTGGTGTTGTAAGACTTCTTACTGTGCTCACCCTAGTCCAACGCCGGCCTCTCCACATCAGAATTATTTTAGTTGCTCAAAGTGGGGGATGGGGCAGGTGGGCTGGAATAAACCTGCTCGTAGGCGAGGACTCGCTCAAGGGAATGGGGAATGACCTTATAAAGGTGCAATATCCAGACAGAAATTGTACAGAGGGGCTCATGCAGTCACCTTGAGTGTCAGTTTTAAGGCTTTTAAATCTCAGCAGAGATTTCTAAAGAGACCCATATCCTGTTGCCTTCACCACAAATGCTCTGAGAATCTCTCAGTTTTGCTTGGGAGGATCAAGGTGGTGTGGTCCAATCTAATGTATTGGGCAGCCAGATGAGATGGTGATATTAAGCAGCAGAGTCTCTTGAGATTCACTCTCTCCCTGCACTCCTTTCAAATTGTATCCTTTTGTTTATATTGGCCACTCACTCCTAGGAAGATGTACCTCTGCATTAAATTTCATCCCATTTCACAGGCCGATGACTCACCTTTCAGTCTCACTCCACAGTATAAATATTTCCCGCTTTCTCTGTCTGTTAGCTTTGACAAAGAGTCATCGGACTCGAAACGTTAGCTCTTTTCTCTCCCTACAGATGCTGCCAGACCTGCTGAGATTCTCCAGCATTTTCTCTTTCGTCACAGGCCTCTGTCCTCTTGCAAATTACTAAAATCAGGAGTATCATTCCTGAATTGTGAGGAGGATAGTGAAAGACTACACATTTTAAAACTGTGCTCTGTACATCCAAGTCTAAATCATTAAAATGTAAGAGTCCAACTTAATTCTGTTAATTGCACAAACCTTTTTTCTTTGTTCCTTGTCTATTAATTTTTGCAGATTTCCGTATTTTCATTTGGCTGATTATTATATGTTAAAGAACTATAGTAGAATATCTTAATATGATCACCTGTATGAGAATCTTGTTCTCACAATTACTGCTTACTGTCTCTAGTTGCTGTATTGGCCATTGCTTGGTATAGTGAGGATAAACCATTTGCAGTGGGTTATGCTGATGGCAAAATGCTGATCGGCACGAAAGAACCTCTGGAGAAAGGAACCGTCGTTCTAATTGATGCATACAAGGTAGGTTCAAATCAGAAGTAATTCTGAGGTGTGTATTATATGATGTGTAGTGTGTATGTGACTTCATGCAAATGGAAAATGTGGAGAAACCAATGAAAGTGTTAGAGTAAAATTAGGGAGACCTTGAAACAGGTTCTAAGGGTAGCACGAGGTAATTAAGAGAGGGGAATGTGCATCGAGACCAGGGTGTCCTCGTACACCAGTCGCTGAAGGTAAGCATGCAGCCTCAGCAGGCGGTAATGAAGGCAACTGGTATGTTGGACTTCATAGCAAGAGGAGCAGGGATGTGTAGCTGCAATTATACAGGGCATTGGTGAGGCCACACCTGGAATATTGTGTGCAGTTTTGGTCCCCTTACCTGAGGAAGGATGATCTTGCCATTGAGGGAGTGCAGCCAATGTTTATCAAACTGATGCCTGGGATGGCGGGGCTGACATATGAGTGATTGAGTCGGTTAGGATTATATTTGCTGGAATTTAGACGAATGAGGGGGGATCTCATAGAAATCTATAAAACTCTAACAGGGCTAGACAAGTTAGATGCAGGAAGGATATTCCCGATAGTGGGGGTGTCCAGAACCTAGGGTCATAGCCCGAAAAGGTATACCCTGTATCTTGAGACTGAGATGAGGAGAAATTTCTTCACCCGGAAAGTGACAAGCTTGTGGAATTCGCTACCATAGGAAGCAGTTGAGGCCAAAACATTGTATGTTTTCAAGAAGGAGTTGGATTTGGATATGGGGGAAGTGGGAACAGGTTACTGAGTTGGATGATCAGCGATGATCCTATTGAGTGGCGGGACAGGTTCGCAGGGCTGAATGGCTTACTCCTATTTTCTATGTTTTAAAGCTGTTATAGCTGCTTTGATATTTAATGAAGATCAATGAAAGGATAGCCTGACAGATCTTCTCAGTACTTTAAGAAGGGGAGATGGCAGCATGAAGTTATGGAGATCTAAATCATTTTCACGAGAGGAAAGGGAAGGAGGGTGGCAGCGAAGCGCAGTGGATAGCACTGTTGCTTCGCAGCTCCAGGGTCCCGGGTTCGATTCCCGGCTTGGGTCACTGTCTGTGCGGAGTCTGCACGTTCTCCCCGTGTCTGCATGGGTTTCCTCCTGGTGCTCCGGTTTCCTCCCACAGTCCAAAGATGTGCAGGTTGGGTGGATTGGCCGTGCTAAGTTACACTTCGTGTTCAAAAAAAGGTTGGGTGGGGTTACTGGGTTACGGGATAGGGTGGAGGTGTGGGCTGAAGTAGGGGGCTCTTTCCAAGGGCCAGGGCAGACTCGATGGGTCGAATGGCCTCCTTCTGCACTGTAAACTCTGAGGTTAGTGTTTATTTTGAAGTGGGAAAATTCAAGCAGTTGTGTGGGGTTGGGGCAAGGGAAGACTGGATTGATGTGCTCAGTGGACTTTTTAATTACTCCAGCTTTGTTCTTGATACTCGATTGCCTCTGACATCACTCTCACTTGAGAAATATGATTTTCTAAGGACCAGAAAACTGTATCGTGTAATGAGCAATGTGATTTTCTGCTGCGTTGAAACAATGTGTGACCTGGCTGCCCCGTTGAGTCTAAATGCTGCAAATGAACATATCCTGAAATCCGTCGGGGTAGGTTGTTTTCCCTGGAGCAGACACAGACATACCTGGCTCTTCCTTGAGGTCTGAGTTTGTGGTACCATTGCACACCAGGAACACATCAGTTTGCTGGATGAGAATCATAGAATCCCTACAGTGAAGGAGACCATTCGGCCCGCCGAGTCTGCACCGACCCTTCACCCATACCCACTTCCCTATTCCCGTAACCCCATAAACTAAGCTGCACATCCCTGGACTCTTGAGAGACAATTCATCATAACCAATCCACCTAACCTGCACATCTTTGGAGTATGATATCTTTGGTTATGGTGCATCCATTATATACCTGGTTGTCCGTCCGTTTTGATGGTTAGGAAATCGAGTGGCCAGCATAATAAGCTTATTCTCTTTCACCTTTACACGATTTGCATAACCCTGTTGTTTTTTTTTGTCATAAAATATAATTTGATATGTTCTACCTTCCTTTGTATCTCTCTTATATTCCAGCATGTTATTCCAGCATGTCATTTAAGGCTATGTACATATCTTTGCATTATGCTTTTCTTTAAGTCATGTAGTCTTTTTATTCCAGACCTCCACCCAGGTTCAAGGAGCTGAATTAAGCGACTTTGTCATAAAAAAATTAAGAACGTAACAGTTAGGAGCAGGAGTAGGCTATCATCCAGCCCCTGGAACTCCTCTGTCATTCAGTAAGATCTTTGATCTAAACAGCAGCCTCCCACCCAATTCCGACTAGTCAGAGATGGGATGTCATTCTCAAGATCAAAAATGTTTTTGTCACTGTAATATTCCCCCAAAACTGTACAGCTGACAGCTGGGTAAATGAATTTTTCAACATTTACACTGGTTATAAGATTATTCATGCCTTTGTGCCTTGATTGCTGTTGGCTCTAACAAAATTGCATTCACATTTTCCCAAAACCTTATTCTTGTTATTCTGGTGGGGGTTTTTTTTTTGTTTAACCCTGAACAAAGGCAGGTCATTTATTTTTTTGAGGAGAAGGGAATTGTTGGGTCACTTTCTTACTACCTTTTTTAAAATTTAGAGTACCCAATTGGCATGGCCAATCCACCTAACCTGCACATCTTTGGGTTGTTGTGGGGGGGCGAACCACCGGGAGAATGGACCATCTCCACGCGGCCAGTGACCCAGATAGAACCCGGGATCTCAGTGTCGTGAGGCAGCAGTGCTAACCACTGTGCTGCCCCCTACTTTTTATATTATTAGAAAGATTTATTGTCCATAGCCCAGTAGTTTAAAGTGCCTGTAAATTGGTTGACCATCTTCCTTTGGAAAATAATAGAAATTCCACAATTCTTTGGAAATAAAATCATCTAATCCTGGTCGTACTCTGTTTCTTTTCTCCTCCTCTCAAACTAGGAAAGCATCACGTGTATGAAGTGGGACCCATTAGGGCTGATGCTTATGACTTGTGCCAAAGAGAACACTGTCAAGCTGTGGAGCTGTGTAGCTGGCACCTGGCATTGTCTACATAAACTTTCTCATCCGGCTCTGGTGAACGATGTTGCCTGGTGTAGTCAACTGGGAAAAGGTTTCAAGTTGCAACTCATGCTGGCCAGGTAGATATGAAGGTTTACTCTTTCAAAACATTTATTGTTCGTGAAAATGCCTGACTTTGCTGATTGAGTGTCTTTATTCAGTAAGAAATTGATACTGAAAATGTCACTTTAGTCCGTTGCGAGAATATTGTTATGGAGAGAATTCTTTGTCTGTTTATACTATGTCACAGTACCTTGTCCAAATGTCATACTTGCTGGTTTACAATAAGGATATTTATTTTATAAATGATTTACTCTTACTTTGTTTCTGTGTGCAGTAATTAGTTATATGGTTTTAGGAGGGGTAGACTTTTTAGACTTAAATTACCTTGAGTGAGTGTGGGGTGGCGAGGAGTCATAGGAGTTCAACAAACCTTTGAAGAGGTACCCCTGGGAGAATCTTAGTGGGGTTTATAAATAGATGTCAAACTGCAAAAGGGAAGCAAGAAGAGATATTTTTCACAGTAAAGACATTGCAGTAGAAAGACATTGAGAAGACCACCCAAAGGTTTATACTATGCGACTCCTGGTCTTTGTCAAGGTCAATACCTTAAACTCTCAATATGAACATGGTAATTAAGTTTGCAGGTGGTCCAAAACTAAGTGTTTGGGGAGTGTTGATGGAAGAAGTCAAAATGGTACAAGGAGAACTGCAGGTTTTCCACATGGGCTGATCTGTGGTGAGTAAAGGTCAGTATTGACAGATGAAGAACAGTGAGATTTGATCTGATGGAGTCTTTCCTTCAAAGAATCAACTTGGTCCATTATAGTAATCTTCACAGTAAATGCCTCAAGAGATTTCAGTGACTGACTGCAGATGAACAGTGCAAGGAGAAATATTAGGGCAAATGTCTGAAGAGTTGGTCAAGGGGTGGGTTGAGTGTCTTATATAAGGAGCATTCCAGAATGTGGGGAAGATACTGAAGGCACCACCATTAATGATGAAATGAAAGACCACACTCGAAAGAGTGCATAGAAAATAGGGCCAGGAGTCTGCCATTCAGCCCATCGAGCCTGCTCCACCATTCATTATGATCATGACTGATCATCTAATTCAGTAACCAGTTCCTGTTTTCCTCCATATCCTTTGATCCCTTTCACCCCAAGAACTATATTAGGCAGCACGGTAGCCTTGTGGATAGCACAATTGCTTCACAGCTCCAGGGTCCCAGGTTCGATTCTGGCTTGGGTCACTGTCTGTGCGGAGTCTGCACATCCTCCCCGTGTGTGCGTGGGTTTCCTCCGGGTGCTCCGGTTTCCTCCCACAGTCCAAAGATGTGCGGGTTAGGTGGATTGGCCATGATAAATTGCCCTTAGTGTCCAAAATTGCCCTTAGTGTTGGGTGGGGCTACTGGGTTACGGGGATAGGGTGGCGGTGTTGACCTTGGGTAGGGTGCTCTTTCCAAGAGCCGGTGCAGACTCGATGGGCTGAATGGCCTCCTTCTGCTCTGTAAATTCTATGATCTATGATATCGAACACCTTTTTGAAGATTTTGGTCTCGACTGCATTCTGTGGTAGTGAATTCCACAAGCTCACTACCCTGGGTCAAGGAATTTGTCCTCATCTCATAGAAACATAGAAAGTAGAAGCAGGAGAAGACCATTCAGCCGTTGGAGCCTGCTTTGCCATTTGTTATTATCATGGCTGATCATCCAAGTTCAATACCCTGATCCCCCATCCCCCCCATATCCCTTGATCCCTTTAGCCCCAAGAGCTATATCTAATTCCTTCTTGAAATTACACAACATTTTGATCTCAACTACTTTGTGGTAGCGAATTTGATCCTAAATGGTTTACTCCGTATTCTTAGATTGTGATCCCTGGTTCTGGACTCCCCCACCATCGGGAACATCCTTCCTGCAACTACCCTGATTAATTCTGTTAGAATTTTATGTTTCTATAAGATCACCCCTCATTCTTCTAAACTCCAGCGAATATAATTCTAACCAACTCAATCTCTCCTCGTACATCAGGCCTACCATCCCAAGAATCAGTCTGGTAAACTTTCGCTGTACTCCCTCAATAGCAAGAACATCCTTCCTCCGATCAGGATTGGATTGGATTTGTTTATTGTCACGTGTACTGAGGTACAGTGAAAAGTATTTTTCTGCGAGCAGCTCAACAGGTCATAGATCATAGATCATAGAATTTACAGTGCAGAAGGAGGCCATTCGGCCCATCGAGTCTGCACCGGCTCTTGGAAAGAGCACCCTACCCAAGGTGAACACCGCCACTCTATCGCCATAACCCAGTAACCCCACCCAACACTAAGGGCAATTTTCTGGACACTAAGGGCAATTTATCATGGCCAATCCACCTAACCCGCACATCTTTGGACTGTGGGAGGAAACCGGAGCACCTGGAGAAAACCCATGCACACACGGGGAGGATGTGCAGACTCCGCACAGACAGTGACCCAAGCCAGAATCGAACCTGGGACCCTGGAGCTGTGAAGCAATTGTGCTATCCACAAGGCTACCGTGCTGCCCTGGTCATTAAGTACTTGAGAAGAAAAGGGAATAAAAGAAAATACATAATAGGGCAACACAAGATATACAATGTAACTACATAAGCATTGGCATCGGATGAAGCATACAGGGTGTAGTGTTAATGAGGTCAGTCCATAAGAGGGTCATTTAGGAGTCTGGTGACAGTGGGGAAGAAGCTGTTTTTGAGTCTGTTTGTGCGTGTTCTCAGACTTCTGTATCTCCTGCCCGATGGAAGAAGTTGGGAGAGTGAGTAAGCCGGGTGGGAGGGATCTTTGATTATGCTGCTCGCTTTCCCCAGGCAGCGGGAGGTGTAGATGGAGTCAATGGATGGGAGACAGGTTTGTGTGATGGACTGGGCGGTGTTCACGACTCTCTGAAGTTTCTTGCGGTCCTGGGCTGAGCAGTTGCCATACCAGGCTGTGATGCAGCCCGATAGGATGCTTTCGATGGTGCATCATAAAAGTTGGTAAGGGTTAATGTGGACATGCCGAATTTCCTTAGTTTCCTGAGGAAGTATAGGCACTGTTGTGCTTTCTTGGTGGTAGCGTCGACGTGGGTGGACCAGGACATATTTTTGGAGATGTGCACCCCTAGGAATTTGAAACTGCTAACCATCTCCACCTTGGCCCCGTTGATGCTGACAGGGGTGTGTACAGTACTTTGCTTCCTGAAGTCAATTACCAGCTCTTAAGTTTTGCTGGCATTGAGGGAGAGATTGTTGTCGCTACACCACTCCACTAGATTCTCTATCTCCCTCCTGTATTCGGACTCATCGTTATTCGAGATCCGGCCCACTATGGTCGTATCATCAGCAAACTTGTAGATGGAGTTGGAACCAAGTTTTGCCACGCAGTCATGTGTGTATAGGGAGTAGAGTAGGGGGCTAAGTACGCAGCCTTGCGGGGCACCGGTGTTGAGGACTATTGTGGAGGAGGTGTTGTTGTTCATTCTTACTGATTGTGGTCTGTTGGTCAGAAAATCGAGGATCCAGTTGCAGAGTGGGGAGCCAAGTCCTAGGTTTTGGAGCTTTGATATGAGCTTGGCTGGGATTATGGTGTTGAAGGCGGAGCTGTAGTCAATAAATAGGAGTCTGATGTAGGAGTCCTTGTTTTCGAGATGCTCTAGGGATGAGTGTAGGGCCAGGGAAATGGTGTCTGATGTGGACCGGTTGCCACGGTATGCGAATTGCAGTGGATCAAGGCATTCTGGGAGTATGGAGGTGATGCGCTTCATGATCAACCTCTCGAAGCACTTCATTACGACTGAAGTCAGGGCCACTGGTCGGTAGTCATTGAGGCACGTTGCCTGGTTCTTCTTTGGTACTGGTATGATGGTGGTCTTCTTGAAGCAGGTGGGGACCTCGGAGTGGAGTAGGGACAGGTTAAAGATGTCCGTGAATACCTCTGCCAGCTGGTCCGTGCAGGCTCTGAGTGCATGACCAGGGATCCCGTCCGGGCCCGTCGCCTTCCGAGGGTTCATTTTCAGGAAGGCCAATCTGACTTCGGAAGCTGTGATGGTGGGTATGGGTGAATTATGGGCTGCTGGGTCACTCAACAGCGGATTGTTGGTTACCTGCTCGAACAGAGCATAGAATGCATTGAGTTCATCGGGGAGGGGTGCGCTGCTGCCAGAGATACAGTTCGGCTTCGCTTTGTAGCCCGTTATGTTGTTGAATCCTTGCCACAACCGCCGAGAGTCTGTCTGTGACTCTAGCTTGGTTTGATATTCTCTCTTGGCATCTCTGATGGCTTTGCGGAGGTCGTACCAAAACTACACAATATTCCAGATACGTTCTCACCACGGCCCTGTATAATTGTAGTAAGACACCCCTGCTCCTGTACTCTAATCCTCTCGTTACGAATAAAGCATACCATTTGACTTCTTTCCCGCCTGCTGCACCTGCATTCTTACTTTCAGCGACTAGTGTACAAGGACACCCAGGTCTTATTGCACATGCCCCATCTCAGTTTATATCCATTCAGAAAATCTGCCTTCTAAGTGGAGAACCTCATATTTATCCACATTTTACTGCATCCACCATGCATTTGCCCACTCATCCAATTCACACTGAAGCATTTCTGCATCCTCCTCACAGCTCATCCTCCCACCCAGCTCATCTGCAAATTTGGTGATATTATGTTTAATTCCCTCATCTAAATAATTGATATATATATTCTGAATAGCTGGGGTCCTAACACTGATCCCTGCGGTACCGCACTAGTCACTTGTCTGCCATTTGGAAAAAGACCCTTTTATTCCAGTGGGGCGCATGGGTGAGGGGTTGGATGGGTGCCGAGGAGGAGGGCAGAGTGTGCTGTCAGAAGAAAGTCGAGAAGATGATCCCGAAAGTGGTGAGTTCAGTGAGCTAAGATGAGGCTGGTGTCAGGCAAAGGTAGGATACAGCAATAGGTATTCTCCCCATGTCTGCATGGGTCTCACCCCCACAAACCAAAGATGTGCCGACTAGGTGGATTGGCCACGCTAAATTGGCCCTTAATTAGAAACAAAAATGAATTGGGTACTCTAAATTTATTTCTAAAAAATAAAATGATCCAGCAATAGGTGATCAATGATAAACCTTAGCTTTAAAAAAATTCAGCTTGGTCAGACAAACGAACAAAGTGCTTCTTGGGCTGAATCTTGGTGAGAGCTGAGGAGAAAGATGTAATCGAGAACCAGGTTGCAGCAATGTAGTAGGACCAGGATTCAGGTTCCAGCATTAGTGCCATATTATTTTGTGAAAAATCTCTTGATTCTTTATTTACCCCCACAACAGCCCCTGCAGCCTGAAAGCTGGGGTAATTCTGAATTTTCAAGCTATTTGCAGACAGCCTCACAGAGAGCGCAGGTTAGAGACTTGATGTATCTCTGCCATTTTCTGCTTCTGAGTTAGGTTGCTTTGCAACGTTCTGACATGTAGCTTTTTAGTGCAATTATTTCCGTTTACACTGCCCGAAAGTAAATAGGGGTAGCACGGTGGTTAGCACTGTTGCTTCACAGCGCCAGGGTCCCAGGTTTGACTCCCGGCTTGGGTCACTGTCTGTGCGGACTCTGCACGTTCTCCCTGTGTCTGCCTGGGTTTCCTCCGGGTGCTCCGGTTTCCTCCCACAAGTCCCGAAAGACGTGCTGTTGGGTAATTTGGACATATGAATTCTCCCTCTGTGTACCCGAACAGGCGCCAGAATGTGGCGACTAGGGCTTTTCACAGTAACGTCATTTGTAAGCCTACTTGTGACAATGTTGATTATTATCATTATAATGATTATAAAGAGTGTTAAGTGAAATCTTGGATGTTAGTCCCCAAAACTGGAGGATTAAGTTTGTTTGAGGTTAAATGAAATTGGGATTTGAGGAAGAGAGGACAGCGAGTGAATGAGTTTGAGAGCAGACTGGAAATCTGAAACAAAAATAGGTACTGCTTAGCTTGTTGTGTGGCCCCAGCCTTTTTGTATCAATAGATTTAAAAAAAAAAAAAAAAAATTTAGAGTACCCAATTCATTTTTTCCAATTTAGGGGCAATTTAGCGTGGCCAGTCCACCTACCCTGCACATCTTTGGGTTGTGGGGCGGAACCCACGCAAACACTTGGAGAATGTGCAAATTCCACACGACCGTGACCCAGAGCCGGGATCAAACCTTGGACATCGGTGCCGTGAGGCTGCAGGGCTGTATCAATAGATTTTTAAGATGCTCAAGAGGCTTTTGTGTTTATGTGGAAAAAAAAAAGTGAGAGTACTCCTGATGATGCACATATAATTTCTGAGTGTGCAAGACATTAATTGGATGTTGCTGATTGTTCAGATCATCAGTGAAGGATAAATAACTATTACCCTTACACACATCTGGTTGATTTCCAAGATGTAGTCAAGCAATAAAGTGGGGCCACTCCCTCTGTCGGAAGCCCTGATTAGATGCAATAGCGAGGTGTGCGTGTTTATCGCATTTTCCAAGGTTATTAACTTCCAGCAGCTCACAAGAGGCAGGCCAAATTGATAGTTTTAAAATTAAACTTTGAGTTGAGCTTGTTTGACACAATTGTCAGAGGGGTGTTAACTTCTAATTGCTGCCTTTCCTAATCTCGAATAAGTATAATCTTTGCCGAAATTCAAAACAAAAAATATTGGATAAACTCAGCAGATCTGGCAGCATCTGTGGAGGGAGAAGCCTTTAACGTTTCGAGTCTGTCTGACTCCTCCGAGCTGAAGAGCGGTAGAGATGCAATGGATATAATGTTTACTGCTTTGTCAGGTAGATGACTCCATCAATGGTGAAAGTTGAAAATCTGAAATCCATAAACACGGATTACCTCTATGATGACCACAGTTAGTTGATGCTAAAACATTGAATATATTCAAGAGGCGGCTAGATATAGCACTTGGGACGAATGGGATTAAAGGCCATGGGGAGAAAGCAAGATTAGGCTATTGAGTTGGATGATCAGCCATGATCGTGAGAAATGGCAGAGCAGGCTCGAAGGGCCAAAAGGCCTCCTCCTGCTCCTATGTTCTATGTATCTATATGCCCATATGGATAAGTGCCTTATCCAAAACTGCAAATCATCTAATACTAGTGATTGGTGCAGTTGTCGTGATCACTTTCCCCTTTGCACAAAGGTTGTTTCAATTGTAATCTGCAGGAGTTAGTTTATGTAGTGTTCAGAGTGATTCATGACGGTGCTATTAGCGAGTGAATAGATAAATAAATAAAATGAGTGATAACTGAATCCTAAGGGGGTGACTCAATCCTTGTAGCGCTGAGCTGCACTCAACAACCAGGATTGTTTTGAACAATAAACAGTGATTATTCAGCTGGCCAAAAGTGAAGCTCAGATTTTGTTCCTTGACATTCTGCTCAGAATTTTAACGCTTTTATTTTTCTTTCATTTTGCCCTTCTGCCATTGCTTAAAGTGAAGTGTGCTGAGTAGAACTGCAATACAATTTCCTACACTGACCAGTTTGTGACTCTTCGGACTACTCATCCACTCTAACTATTACCGGATGTGGGCGTCACTGACGGTGTCTGTGATTTTGTGATTCATTGCCCTTGGCAGTTGGTGGTGAACACCCTTGAATACAACTGAATGGCTTGCTAGTGTTTTTAGTTATTTTTTTAAAATTTAGAGTACCCAATTATTTTTTTTCCATTGAAGGGGCAATTCAACGTGGCCAATCCACCTACCCTGCACATCTTTGGGTTGTGGGGGTGAGACCCATGCAGACACTGGGAGAATGTGCAAGCTCCACATGGACAGCGACCCAGAGCCAGGATCGAAACTAGGACCTCGGCGTCATGAGGCAACAATGCTAACCACCGTGCCGCCTAGCTTGTTAGCGTTGAGGCATGGCTGAGCTGCCCAAATCCCAAAAAGAAACTTGAAACAGCTGCCAAAACGGTTTTTGCAATTTGTATGAGGATAGGTTCTGAAATCAAGAAATTATGTCCCTGACTACTTGTGATGATTTTATAGCAAAGTAAACAGAATTTTCTTTGAAAAAGCTAAATTACACTTTAACATAAGAATGGATTCACATAGTAATCACTACTTTAAAAAAGTTCCAAAATCTTAATGTAACTACCCTTTCTGTTCAACAACTATCCTAGTTTTGAGATCGACAGAACTCCAGTATTTTTTGTTAACCACACAATGCTTGCTTTTCTCTTGAAATGTCTTCTGAGGCTTACAGCAACTGGTTCTCCAGGTTTGGCTATGTTCACACCGTCGTCTGTTATCCTGATGTCGTTTTGGTTATCCCTGATGATCTAAGCAGCTATCCCCTCACATAGGCATCCGTATTTCTTTTAATACATTTCTTCCCTTTGATCTCGCTATTTTTTTCAGTCAGTCTCTTCAGAAGTGCTTTCCTCCCAGAATTGATCAGATTTATTTCTTTAGCGCTGAGGCTTTAAAAAAAATAAATAAGCCTGCCCTATCTTTACTGTATTTACTTACACCATACTTTACAACATGTATATATTCCCTTTGAACTAAGCCAACCCACTTTAAAGTTACTCTTGCTATTGCCTCATGTAAAATTCTGACTGAAGTTCTTCTTGGTTCATTAACATATCAAAACATCTCTTCCTGTGGGTTTAGATTCCTGTAGCCACCCTGTCTCTCAACAACCCCAACAGCCTGTTTCCCAGTACACAAGAAATATCACAGTGATGTTGCTAAATTAAAATTATTGAATTTCTTGTTTTCTTGACGCTGGGTCCTTTCTGAGGGCAGTAGAGAATGAATTGCGTTGCTGAGGTTTGGAATTGTATGTAGGTCAGACCAGTTAAGGATGCAGATCCCCATAGCTAAGGGCTGTTGATGAACCAGACAAATTTACAACAATTTAGTAATTCAATGGTCACCATTACTAACACAAGCTTTTTAATCATAGATTTATTGAAGTAAATTAATTTAAATTCCCCTGCTGCCATGGTGGGATTTGAACTCCTGGCTCCAGAGCATTCATTAGCCTATGCTTCGGGATTGCTAGTCCAGTAACATAGCCACTTTGTTACTACCTGTACTTTACCCTCTGTAGCGGGACTGTACTTCCTTGCAGTGGCAACATTTTTATGTGGCTGCAACATAATAGGTCCTTTGACCTTGTGCCTGCTGTAAAATCCTCTGAAATGAAATAAATGTTGCATTACTACCTTATTGATGGTACAATGTTAATCTCAAGTGGAGGGAAAATGGAGTTGGGTGTGTCATGATATGCGGACACACACACAATGATATACAGACAAGCAGCTAATGGACACAGAGAACAGGACATGACTAATAAGCAGCAAGACACTCGGGTGGGATCTGACTATGAAAGACACGAGGCACTCACACTCTGCCTCTTTTCACTGATGAACATCCAGAGAGTCAGTCAAGGGTGTTGTTACAATCTCACACCCCCACCATGTGGCTAAGAGCTAGTCTGGTTCAGTCAGACAGAGTAACCACACTTAAGTTAGCAGAGAGTCGAACTTTCAGAGAACTGTGCTATTAGTTCAATAAACCTGATTGAACTAACTTCAACGTCTGGAGTCTCTTTCTGATCTAAGCTGCATCCAGTTGCAGCCAGTGTTATACCAGTGTACCTAACCCGACAGGGTGCAAACATTATTCTCAGGTGGAGGGCAATGGAGTTGGGTGCAAACTTGGAGATCAAGTTTGATTGGCTAAACCAACCTTTCAGAGTATTGTGTATTCTGATAGAGATTTTGGACTTGAAAAGGTCCAGGGGGGGGGGTCCTGTCCTAATTGATTCCTTACATATCATACAGTTTTTAGAACATGGCTTTGAATAAACAAAGCGGCATTGCAAGACTTGTGTTCGCTAATCCAATGCCCAGCTGAATCTTTGATCTTTTTACAAAGGGAGCTGCTCGGAAGAGTCATTAAAACAATTTGCTGGACCGATCAGCTTCTCCGTTATTGGAGTGGGCCGTTCAGATCAGCAGTGATGCAAGGTGACATGAGCTAAGTGGTCGGTTTGGCTACTGCTCCTTTTTTTTTGTGTTGCCACTGAGCAGAATCACCTGCTATCGGAGTAGCCCCTGTGATGCAAGGTGGGGACATAAGATTTGACCCTATCAAATGTTTTATGTATAATCAAAAATGAATCCGCTGCAGATGGCGACAATAATGGAGAGAGAAACTGGGTTGGTGACCCTTCATCAGCCAAACCTGTCCAGAAGATACTTTACTTCAAACCGTTTCAAGCATTCTTCATCACAGATCTCACTGTCGTTAATTGATGACTCACCAAAAAGATTAGACGGCTCTCACATTGCTGCTCATCTCCGTGGAAGAAGTTATAGCCTTGTTTACCACTTCATTAAGAGTCATCCGCAGGTGTTTGGCACATTAGGAATATTAAAAGCTGCAGGACAGCGGGTTGTCCTGAAGAACGGGAAATTGTTTACACTTTAACAAATTGTTTATTGAGCAAGTTTGATGGTGCAACTTTGTTGTTTTGTCTCCCCAGTGGATGTCAGAGTGGTTTGGTGTGTGTCTGGACTGTCCCCCAAGATATCTGCAAGGTATCACAGTCCACTTCCAGCAGCTCTGACGAATGGTGGGAACAGGAATCCAAGAACCGAGTGAAGGTAAAACTATTACTAGCATCTTCCACGTACTGCATTTTTTCTTGCTAACAAAGGTTAAGTACAGTTGGTTCCTGAAGAAGCACGATATGCCTTTCTGCATGGTCTGCGCTCTTGTAATCATTTCCCATTTGTAGACTATCTGCAGCCAACGGCCATTTTAAATTTTCTCCTTTACAGTGCATAATAATCTTTATTGTCACAAGTAGGCTTACATTAACACTGCAATGAAGTTACCGTGAAAATCCGCTCGTCGCCACATTCCGGCACTTGTTCGGGTACACAGGGAGAATTCAGAATATCCAAATTACCAGAGTGGGTGAATTTTAACCTCTTACTGCCCATTTATTTACTGTCCCCAAAAAATACCAGAACCCAGTCACCTAAGCAGGCAGCAAAGGTATCAGGCATCTGTCAAAGATGTTGAAGTCAATTTTTATATATTCCTATCAAGCCCCAGCTGTATTTTGAGTTCCATAAAGAGCAAGGAAGTTGTTGACCTTTACAACCTTGCTCAGTCAGGTCTGCAAACGATTGTCTCAGACGAGGCTAAAGTAGGGCCATTCTTTTCTCTCCTCCTTTGGGCCCTCCTTTAGGGCAGCACGGTGGCATCGTGACCTGCCTCCCAACGCCAGGGATCCGGGTGCGATTCCGACCTCTGGTGACTGGCTGTGCAAAAGTTTGCACATTCTCCCCGGGTGTTCCGCTTTCCTCCCACAGTCCAAAAATGTGCAGGGTACATGGATTAGCCATGCTAAATTGCCCTTGGTGTCGAAAAGGTTAGGTGGATAGGGCAGGATTGGGCCTAGGTAGGGTGCTTGATGGGCCAAATGGCCTCCTTCTGCACTATAGGAATTCTAAGAAGGACCATGTACACTCTGGATCTGAGCAGGAGCGCTTTTCTCCCACCACCCACCCACTAAATACCAGGGACTTGAGGGACGGGTGGGAAGTTGCACCAACAATGTGTTAATGAGGCCCAGCAGTTAAAGTAGCCAGAATCTCATTTCTGCTGCAATGAGGTTGGGTTTCCAATTCGCTTCTCCACCCGTCCCGAGCTAAAATTAAGGCCTTTGTTTCAGATCCGTGGGAAGTTTCGTAATTCATCAATATGTCATAATCAGGCTGTTCCCGTTAAAATCTCTGAAATGTACTCATCAATACACTCCTAAGTAGTGGTTGTGCATCAGTCTCTGAATTTAGATAGCTGTCAGAGGATTTGTTGTGCCTTTATAGAATTTTTTTTCCTGTATGAACATCCCTCCTATTTTGTTCTAATATATTTCAAGAAGGTTTATCTAATATTTACTATTTGTATTTTTTATTTTATTGTAATGGAATTTGAAGAGTGGATGTAAGAAAGTTGGGGAGGCTGAGTGCATCTATCAACTGAAGGGGCACATCACCCCGGTGCGGACCGTGGGATTTAACCCCGATGGGCTGGTCTTGGTGTCTGGAGGAGTTGGTGGACTGATGAACATTTGGTCACTAAGGGTAAGAAATTAGACCATCACATGGTTTTAACCATGACCTCCAAACTTGACCTTTCTGTACCTACGCTCCTTTTGGTATGCTTAAGGTACTTGCTAAAAAGGCGAAATAAAGCTGGTGTGACTTCTTTCCCTTCATTTCCTTTGCCCCCTACTTCCTTTCTCCATCCCTCCCTTCTATCCTTTCCATCCCTCCTTCTCGTTGAATACAAAGAACAAAGAAAATTACAGCACAAGGAACAGGCCCTTGGGCCCTCCCAGCCTGCGCCGATCCAGATCCATTATCTAAACCTGTCACCTATTTTCCAAGGATCTACTTCCCTCTGTTCCCCGTCCATTCATATGTCTGTCTCGATGCATCTTGAATGATGCCATCGTGCCCGCCTCTACCACCTCCGCTGGCAAAGCGGTCCAGGCACCCACCACCCTCTGCGTAAAAAACTTTCCACGCACATCTCCCTTAAACTTCCCCCCTCTCACCTTGAAATCGTGACCCCTTGTAATTGACACCCCCACTCTTGGAAAAAGTTTGTTGCTATCCACCCTGTCCATACTTCTCAGAATTTTGTAGACCTCAGTCAGGTCCCCCCTCAACCTCCGTCTTTCCAATGAAAACAATCTTAATCTACTCAACCTTTCTTCACAGCTAGCACCCTCCATACCAGGCAACATCTTGGTGAACCTCCTCTGCACCATCTCTAAAGCATCCACATCTTTCTGGTAATGTGGCGACCAGAACTGCACGCAGTATTCCAAATGTGGCCTAACCAAAGTCCTATACAACTGTAACATGACCTGCCGACTCTTGTACTCAATACCCCAGCCGATGAAGGCAAGCATGCTGTATGCCTTTTTTTTTTAAAAAAGAGTACCCAATTCATTTTTTCCAATTAAGGGGCAATTTAGCGCGGCCAATCCACCTAACCTGCACATCGTTGGGTTGTGGGGGCGAAACCCACGCAAACACGGGGAGAATGTGCAAACTCCACACGGACAGTGACCCAGAGCCGGGATTGAACCTGGGACCTCAGCGCCGTGATGCAACAGGGCTAACCCACTGCGCCACCGTGCTGCCCTCTGTATGCCTTCTTGACCACTCTATCGGCCTGCGTTGCCACCTTCAGGGTACAATGGACCTGAACTCCCAGATCTCTCTGTACATCAATTTTCCCCCATTGATTGTATAGTCCGCTCTTGAATTAGATCTTCCAAAATGCATCACCTCGCATTTGCCTGGATTGAACTCCATCTGCCATTTCTCTGCCCAACTCTCCAATCTATCTATATTTTGCTGTGTTCTCTGACAGTCCTCCTCGCTATCTGCAACTCCACCAATCTTAGTATCATCTGCAAACTTGCTAATCAGACCACCTATACCTTCGTCCAGGTCATTTATGTATATCACAAACAACAGTGGTCCGAGCACGGATCCCTGTGGAACACCACTAGTCACCTTTCTCCATGTTGAGACACTCCCTTCAACCACTACTCTCTGTCTCCTGTTGCCCAGCCAGTTCTTTATCCATCTAGCTAGTACACCCTGAACCTCACAACTTCACTTTTTCCATCAACCTGCCATGGGAAACTTTATCAAACGCCTTACTGAAGTCCATGTATGTGATATCTACAGCCCTTCCCTCATCAATTAACGTTGTCACTTCCTCAAAGAATTCTATTAGGTTTGTAAGACATGACCTTCCCTGCACAAAACCATGCTGCCTATCACTGATAAGTCTTCCAAATGTGAATAGATCCTATCCCTCAGTATCTTCTCCAACAGTTTGCCTACCACTGACGTCAAGTTCACAGGTCTATAATTCCCTGGATTATCCCTGCTATCCTTCTTAAACAAACGGACAACATTAGCAATTCTCCAGTCCTCCGGGACCTCACCCGTGCTCAAGGATGCTGCAAAGATATCTGTTAAGGCCCCAGCTATTTTGTCTCTCGCTTCCCTCAGAAACCTGGGATAGATCCCATCCGGACCTGGGGACTTGTCCACCTTAATGCCTTTTAGAATACCCAAAACTTCCCCCTTTCTCATGCTGACTTGACCTAGAGTATTTAAACATCCATCCCGAACCTCAAATCCGTCATGTCCCTCTCCTTGGTGAATACCGATGCAAAGTACTCATTAAGAATCTCACCCATTTCCTCTGACTCCATGCATAAATTCCCTCTTTTGTCTTTGAGTGGGCCAATCCTTTCTCTAGTTACCCTCTTGCTCCTTGTATACGAATAAAAGGCTTTGGGATTTTCCTTAACCCTGTTTGCCAAAGATATTTCATGACCCCTTTTAGCCCTCTTTATTGTGCGTTTGAGATTTGTCCTACTTTCCCGATAATCATCCAAAGCTTCATCAGTTTTAAGTCGCCTAGATCTTATGTATGCTTCCTTTTTCATCTTAGCTAGTCTCACAATTCCACCCGTCATCCATGGTTCACTAATCTTGCCATTTCTATCCCTCATTTTCACAGGGACATGTCTGTCCTGCACTCTAATCAACCTTTCCTTAAAAGACTCCCACATTTCAAATGTGGATTTACCCTTAAACAGCTGCTCCCAATCCACATTCCCTAGCTCCTGCCGAATTTTGTTATACTTGGCCTTTCCCCAATTTAGCACCCTTTTAGGACCACTCTCGTCTTTGTCCATGAGTATTCTAAAACTTACGGAATTGTGATTGCTATTCCCAAAGTAATCACCGACTGAAACTTCAACCACCTGGCCGGGATCATTCCCCAATACCAGGTCCAGTATGGCCCCTTCCCGAGTTGGACTATTTACATACTGCTCTAAAAAAAACTCCTGGATGCTCCTTACAAATTCTGCTCCATCTACGCCTCCAACACTACATGGGTCCCATTCAACGTTGGGGAAGTTAAAATCTCCCATCACGACCACCCTATTGCTCCTACATTTTTCTATAATCTGTCTACATATTTGTAGCTCTACTTCACGCTCGCTTTTGGAAGGCCTGTAGTAAAGTCCCAACAATGTTACTGCACCCTTCCTATTTCTTAGCTTTACCCATAGTGCCTCCGTGCTCGAATCCTCCATCGTGCCCTCCTTAATCACAGCTGTGATATAATCTCTGGCCAGTAATGCAAGTCCTCTACCCCTTTTATCTCCCTCTCTATCCCTCCAGAAGCATCTATATTCTGGGATATTTAGTTGCCAGTCTTGTCCTTCCCTCAACCAAGTCTCAGTAATACCAATAACATCATATTCCCAGGTACTAATCCAAGCCCTAAATTCATCTGCCTTACCTGCTACACTTCTCGCATTAAAACAAATGCACCTCGGACCACCTGTCCCTTTGCGTTCATCATCTCTTCCCTGTCTACTCAATCATAGAATTTACAGTGCAGAAGGAGGCCATTCGGCCCATCGAGTCTGCACCGGCTCTTGGAAAGAGCACCCTACCCAAGGCCAACACCGCCACCCTATCCCCATAACCCAGTAACCCCAACCAACACTAAGGGCAATTTTGGACACTAAGGGCAATTTATCATGGCCAATCCACCTAACCTGCACATCTTTGGACTGTGGGAGGAAACCGGAGCACCCGCAGGAAACCCACGCACACACGGGGACGATGTGCAGACTCCACACAGACAGTGACCCAAGCCGGAATCGAACCTGGGACCCTGGAGCTGTGAAGCAATTGTGCTATCCACAAGGCTACCGTGCTGCCCTTACTCTTCCCCTTAGTCACATTGAGTTTATTAAACCTTACTGGCTTTAGTTGCTGATTCTTTACTGACCTCTAACTTCCTAATCTGGTTCCCATCCCCCTGCCACATTAGTTTAAAACCTCCCCAACAGTGTTAGCAAAAGCACCCCCTAGGACATTGGTTCCAGTCCTGCCCAGGTGTAGACCATCCGATTTGTAATGGTCCCACCGTCCCCAGAACCGGTTCCAATGGCCCAAAAATCTGAACCCCACCCTCCTGCACCATCTCTCAAGCCACGTATTCATTCTGACTATTCTTGAATTTCTACTCTGACTGTCTCGTGGCACTGGTAGCAATCCTGAGATTACTACCTTTGAGGTCCTACTTTTTAACATATCTCCTAACTCCCTAAATTCTGATTGTAGGACCTCATCCCGTTTTTTACCTATATCGTTGGTGCCTATATGCACCACGACAACTGGCTGTTCACCCTCCCCCTTCAGTATGTCCTGCAGCCGATCTGAGACATCCCTGACCCGTGCACCCGGGAGGCGACATACCATTCGGGAGTCTCGTTTTCGACCACAGAAACGCCTGTCTACTCCCCTTACGATTGAATCCCCTATGACTATAGCCCTGCCAGTCTTTTTCCCGCCCTTCTGTGCTGCAGAGCCAGCCACGGTGCCATGAGCCTAGCTACTATTGCCTTCCCCAGAAGGCTCTCAAAAATCATGGGCAGAATTTTCCGATCCTCCATGGGTGGGTTTGCAGGCCAACAGACATTTCTACCCAACCTCACCATGGTTTTATAGGCAATGAGTGAGGCCACGGGTGGGGCGTTCACCATCGCCTCAATTGAGGTTGTTACAGCCATTAGTACTATTTAAGTGCCACTTCTTGTCCCAACCTCCATTCTTAGGCTGGTGGGAGGAGGTTGGAAATTGGTGGGAAGGCCACACAGATTTCTGTACTCAGGCCGGGGTGGTTACCTCATCCACAGATGCACTTTTTAAGATTTTCTGCCTCGTGCCCTGGCCTTTGCAACCCGTCCCTTGTTCCTGCCCCACACTACCCCTGGGGCTTCCAGTCTTGACTCTGCCAAGAACTCCTCCGGCTTATCTTGCATCCAGCTCCCGCCTTTTAGTTTTCTGGGAGTGAATTCAATTCCACCAGTGGCCACAGCTTCCAGTGGCGCTGCTGGGACCAGAGAGCTGCGAGACGAGACAACTTGCACTCCGTATAAACCGGCTGCGTGGGTTTGGGGGGGGGGTTACCCACCCACCCACCCACTCATCCATCCATCCATCCAACCATCCATCCATTACATGGGGCAGCATTTGGATTCGTTAAATTGTTGCAGCGGAATAGTGGGCCACTCGGCCACATTTTTTCTGAGTTGGCTCTCTGAATAAGCAAATCACCTCATACTATTCCCTTGGCTTCTTGTCGGAGCCCTGTAAATCTGCCCTTTTCAGCTAATAATCCAGTTCCCTCTTGAATGTCTCAATTGACCCTGCTTCAACCACATAAATTCCAGGTCTTAACCCTCACTGCATGAAAACGTTTTTCCTCATGTCACAATTGGTTCTTTATCCAATTATCTTGTGTCTTCCACCCATGGGAACAGTTTTTTCCCATCTCTGGGACCTCTCCGTAGAGTAGGCCTCTCAGCTGACTAGAATCTCCAGCAACAGCGCACCCTCCCCAGTGAACTCACTGCATTCTAGGCTCATTTTGAGCAGGAAACCAACAAACCGTTGTCAACTGCTCCAACAGCCTCGGACACACGCATATCTACTGTCACAGCCTCCAAAGCCTGATTGGCTTTCTTGAAAGTGAACCCTCGGAAAGCAACGGGTCCTGACGGAGTCCCTGGTCGTGCACTCCGATCCTGCACGGACCAACTGGCGGGTGTGTTCATGGACATCTTCAACCTCTCCCTACTCCATTCTGAGGTTCCCACCTGCTTCAAGAAGATCACCATCATACCGGTGCCAAAGAACCACCAGGCAACGTGCCTCAATGACAGTCCGGTGGCCTTTTCAGCTATCATTCTGAAGTGCTTCGAGAGGTTGGTCATGAGACACATCAACTCTATAGTCCCAGAATGCCTTGACACACTGCAATTCGCATACCACCAAAACCGGTCTACGGCGGAATAGTGGGCCACTATTCCGCCACCTGCCTGACCCTACACTCAGGCCTGGAGCATCTCGACAACAAGGACTCCTACGTCAGACTCCTATTCATTCACTTCAGCTCCGCCTTCAACACCATAATCCCAGCCAAGCTCCTATCAAAACTCCAAAACCTAGGACTTGGCTCCTCCCTCTGCAACTGGATCCTCAACTTCCTGACCCATAGACCACAATCAGTAAGAATAAACAACAACACCTCTTCCATGATAGTCCTCAATACTGGGGCCCCTATAGGCTGTGTACTTAGCCCCATACTATACTCCCTGTACAAACACGGCTCTGTGGCAAAATATGGCTCCAAGTCCATCTACAAGTTTGTTGAAGACACTGCCTTAGTGGGTCAGATCTCGAACAACAATGAGTCAGAGAGAGATAGGGAACCTAGTGGTGTGGTGTAATGACATCAACCTCTCCCTCAAAGTCAGCAAAACTAAGGAGCTGGTCATGGACTTCAGGTAGCTAAGTATCATATCCCCGTCTGCATCAATGGTGCCAATGTGGAGATGGTTGACAGCTTCAAATTCCTAGGTGTGCACATCACCAACAATCTGTCCTGGTCCAACCACTTTGACGCTACGACCAAGAAAGCACAACAGTGCCTAAAAATCCCTCAGGAATCCAAGGAAATTTGGCATGTCCACAGTGATTCTTACCAATCTTTACAGGTGCATCATGGAAAGCATCCTATCTGGTTGCATCACAGCCTGGTATGGCAACTGCTCGACCCGAGACCGTAAGAAACAACGTACGTGTTGTGAACGCAGCCCAGTCCATCACGCCCATCCATTCACACGGTCTACACCGCCTGCTACCTTGGGAAAGCGGGCAGCATAATCAAAGACCTCTCCCACCCGGCTTATTCTCTCTTCCAACCTCATCCATCAGATAGGAGATACAAAAGTCTAAGAGCAGGCACTAACAGATTATAAAACAGCTTCTTCTCCGCTGTTATCAGACTCCTGAACGACCCTCTTATGGACTGAACTGATCTCTCCACACATCTTCTCTACTGAGTAGTACCACACTCCATATGCTTCACCGCTTCACCCAATGTCTGTGTCTATGTATTTACATTGCATATCTATCATATGTCATGTTTTTCATGTAAGGAACGATCTGTCTGGACTGTACGTAGAACAAAACTTTTCACTGTACCTTGGTACACGTGACAATAAACCCAAATCAAATCATGATTTTGGAGTGCCTTTGTCAAGCCTCCCTCTCGATACAGTCATGAAGACCAGATGTGACCTGCATATCAATTGCAATACCATGACTTTAAACAATGCGACCAATGTGCTTCATCTTATCACTAATGTGCTTCACATGGAAGCAAACCTGAACCAGTGATTGAGTTTATTATATGCACCTTCAAGCTTAAACCTTTTAAGATATCCCCAAGAATTCTAACCATTGCCTCCTCCCATAACAGTTCACTATTTGACGGTATTCAGTGTGGGGTGTAAATGCTGATCCGGATTTCATGGCAAACTTTGTTTATAAGTAAAAGTAGGTACAAATGTGTCACCTTCTAAACAATAATCCAGTGATACTTAATCATTTACTTTTTTGCCTATTCCTTAACACAGGATGGCAGTGTGCTGCAGAGTGTGGTGACCGGATCTGGTGCTATTCAGAATACAGCCTGGATTCCTGATGTTGGCGTTGCAGCATGTTCCAACAGGTCAAAGGTAGGAACCAAAAGCCTGGCGTTATGACTTATTTTTACACGTTCCACAAGAGCCTTTTTGCATACTGAGAACTGCAGTTTGCAAACAAAAACTGCAGGAGCAAAAACTGTCCGTCTAATAACTGACTGCTTCACAAGCAAGGGCGGCACGGTAGCACAGTGGTTAGCACAATTGCTTCACAGCTCCAAGGTCCCAGGTTCAATTCCCGGCTTGGGTCGCTGTCCGTGCGGAGTCTGCACGTTCTCCCGTGTCTGCGTGGGTTTCCTCCGGGTGCTCCGGTTTCCTCCCACAGTCCAAAGATGTGTAGGTTAGGTGGATTGCCATGATAAATTGCCCTTAGTGTCCAAAAAGGTTAAGTGGTGTTACTGGGTTACGGGGATAGGGTGGAGGAGTGGGCTTGAGTAGGGTGCTTTTCCAAGGGCTGGTGCAGATTCAATGGGCCGAATGGCCGCCTTCTGCACTGTAGATTCTGAGTATGGGTGCAGGGCACAACAGATCTTGAACAGTTTTTTTAAAAATTTCCTTTTGTGGTATGTTGGTGTTGCTGGACATTTATTGTCCATCTCCAATTGCCTGCGAGAATCTGGTACTGCTGGTGAGCTGCCACCTTGAACCACTGCTGCCCATATGTTGTAGGAATATCCACCGTGCTGTTAGCAAGGGATTGATTTTAACTTTGCTGTTCAGCAAAGATCAGAACAAACCAGTGAGTGGGTCTAACAATGTGGTACAGTGAATATTTGTGGTACTAGTGTGTAATAGCTAGCTGGCTCATTCCCAGCTTTGTACAAAGTCAATGTAGTACTTATGTTTGCAAAGCAACAAAAACATTTATTTTTAAAACCTGGAATTGAAAATCTACTGATGACCATGAAACGATTGTCATAAAATCCCATCTGGTTCACAGCTGTTCGGTAGGGAAGGAAATCAGTCGCCCTTACCCGGTCTGGCCTACCTGTGACTCCAGACCCACAGTAATGTGGCTGCCCTCTGAAATGGCCTTGGAAGCCACGGTTCAAGGGCCATTCGGGTCGGGCAATAAAAAAGGCTGGTCCAGCCAGTGACTCCCACATCCAATGAGTGATTTTCTGTTAAATGTTGCCATTCTTTTGGCTCAGTGGTCCAACGGCACTAGAATGTGCTTACTCGCTGGTTGCATCTCGGTGAAGGGGCACCAAATGTATGAACCACACAAGTAGGTAAATAACACTTGATTCATTTTCAGTGACCATTTATGTGCTTGCACTGAACAGCGCGCATTCAAATAGAATATTTCACACAGAATAATCTCCTATGACACTTTAAACAAAGGGAAATTTCCATTTTTGCTGTGATATTGTAATGGGTTCTTCCTGTGTTTTCTTTTTCCAGCAAGTGTTAAATCAAATCTGATTGCACACGACTAAGATTTCTCCCCAGATCATATAAGCATATGAATTTTAGGAGGTGCCCATTCAGCCCCTCTAGCTTGCTCCGTCGTTTAGTAAGATCATGGCTGATCTGATTTTGGCCGCGACCCCATAATCCCAATAACCTGAGATCTGCCTTAAAAATATTCATTGACCCTGCCTCCAACGCTCTCGAAGGAAGAGTTCCAAATATTCACAAACCTGTGGGGAAAAGGATTTCTTCTCATCTTCATCTTAAATGGGAGACCCCTTATTTTTAATCTTTGTCCCCTAGTCCTAGTCTCTCCCGCAAGGGGAAACATGGGGCGTCATTCTCCGCCGGCGGGAGTCTCCGTCTTGCCGGCGCCCGGGGGTTTCCCGACGGCGTGGGGCTGCCCCACAATGGGAAACCCCATTGACCGGCCGGTGTTACGGAGACTCCCGCCGGCCGGTCGGGGCAGAAATATGGCGGAGCGGGTAGGAGAATTTCGCCCCAGGTTTCTGCATCCACCCTGTCGAGTCCCTCAGGATCTTAGTTCATAGAATTTACAGTGCAGAAGGAGGCCATTCAGCCCATCGAGTCTGCACCTGCTCTTGGAAAGAGCACCCTACCCAAGGTCAACACCTCCACCCTATCCCCACAACCCAGCAACCCCACCCAACACTAAGGGCAATTTTGGACACTAAGGGCAATTTATCATGGCCAATCCACCTAACCTGCACATCTTTGGACTGTGGGAGTAAACCGGAGCACCCGGAAACCCACGCACACAGGGAGGATGTACAGACTCCGCACAGACAGTGACCCAAGCCGGAATCGAACCTGGGACCCTGGAGCTGTGAAGCAATTGTGCTATCCACAATGGTACCGTGCTGCCCTTGAGCTTCAATAAGATCACCTCTCAGTCTTCTAAGCTCCAAGGAATACAGGTCCAGCCGTTCCTATCTTTTTTTGACAGATATTAAGATTTTAACATTTTATACATACGGAAACGAATACACCCCACCCCAAACAAAACTTGTACAAAAAGAAAACAACGCCCATGTCCCAACCCACCCCACTTCCATACCCTATCTCTCCCTAACAGTTGATGGTGACCAACTCCTTGAAATGTAGAATGAATGGGCGCCATCTTTTGTAGAACCCCTCGATCGCGCCTTTCAAGGTGAACTTAACTTTTTCAAGGTATAGCAATTCCATTAAGTCCCCCAGCCTTACTGAGGCACCAGCGAGAAATCAGCGAGGCGAAGGCTAAAGCATCTGTCCCCGTCTGTAGCTCCGGCAGATCCGACACCCCAAATATGGCCTGTTATGGTTTAGAGAACCCCAAAGTGTAGCATGGAGTTCAACTGACCCACAACTTTCAATAGATTGTGGTGTGGAAAGCACACGGCGTGCTCTCCAGGTGTGATACAGCAGAAATGGACAAGTGTTTTTTAAAACAAAACCGTGTTTATTCTATGAACTCAAGTTAACCCTTTTAAAACAAACATTGAATACCTTAACACCTTATCAAAGATGACCCCAAAAGACTACAACACTAAATAATCCTTCAAACTGTTCCTTTAAACATCCAAAAGACTTCAAACCTTCAAAAATAGGAGCACATTAGGTTACGTTCAATATATTTATAGTCTTTGGATTGCAGAAATCATCAGACCAGCTCTGTGTTTCTTCATGCAGCTCACAGCAAAACACACAGGCACTCCCAGTTGCCTTCTCAAACTGAAACTCAAAGAGCAGAAGTGAGCTCAGCTTTCCTTTCCCCCCCCCCCACCCTCTGACATCACTTCAGTAATATGATCAGCTCCATTTCTTAAAGGTACATTGCTTAAACATCCATTCTTAAAGGTACTCTCACATGACAGGCCCCTATGGGATTGGGCTCCAAATCCATTTGCAAGATTGCCGACATAGTGCGGAAGAAAATAGCCCCAAAACCTCCCCAACTCTGGGTAGGACCAGAACATATGGACATGATTGGATAGACTCCACCCACACTGCTTGGCTCAATCAATCAGAAAGGGATATGGCAAGAGGCAAATGGATGTTTGTAAGACACCTTTGAAGGGAGTGAGGAAGTTGGTAAGGCAGAATAATTGTGAGGGAAATACACAGGGCTGGAGCACAATGACTGAAAGATTATGCCCTGATTAGTAGAGATTGTACCAGAGTCAAGGTGACAGAATTTCTGTGCTGGGAGTGTTAGAGCAAATCATTTAGGACAGGAGAAGGCCATGAATCACAGAGCAGCTACAGCGAGGAGGCCATTTGACTCGCCTCGCTGATTTTCACTCCACTCTTATCCCTGCAATTTCTCCCCATCAGGTGCTTATGCAATTCCCTTTTGAAAGCCACGAGTGAATCCAAGTCCACTTTTATCATCTCTTCTTTTCCTTTGTGCCTTCCCTTCTCTAAGGCAAACAATCTGCTTCTCCCATCAATTCCTTATCAATTCTTAGCCCATTTCAATCTGGATTGTGAGAAAACTTCTAGAAATACGGGACAAAATGTGACATAATTAAGGAAAGCCAGCATGGATTTGATAGGGGATAATTATATGTAACTAACTTGCTTGACTTTATTGATGAAGTAACAGATGAGGGTGGTGGCGTCGATGTAGACAGTGTAATAATTCTGGGGGACTTGATTGTCCCAGTACAAAAGAAGAATAAAGTTGACAGGAGAAGTCTAGAAAATGAGTTTGTTGAATGTTTTCCTGACAATTTCCTGGGCCAGTACATTGTGGGACTCACTAGGGATCTTTGATCTTGTATTGTGGAATGAGGCAGACTTAATTACTGATGTCATAGTAAAATATCTACTGGGATATAATGATCATGGTATTTTGAATGTCATGTTACGTTTGAAAATGATGTACTGCAATCGCAAATAAGAATCTTAAACCTATACAAAGCCAATTACATAGGTATGAGGGCTAACTATGTTTCATTGTGCAAATAGACTAAAAGATATGGCAGACAAACAGTGGGAAACATTGAAAGAAATAATAAAATGTTCAACAAAAATGCATTCCATTGGGAGAAACAAAACCGAGTAACTAAACATTGGTCCTTTAGAAACAGAAATTATGGGGGATGAGGAAATGGCAGAGACATTGAACAAATATTTTTGTCTGTCTTCATAGTAGAAGACACAGGTTGCACACCAGAAAGAGGATAACCCAGGGGCCAAAAAGAGAGGTCGGTAAGGTAATTAATATCAGTGGAGAAAAGGCTGTTGAGAAACCAATGGGACCAGGGTGGCACGGTGGTTAGCACTGCTGCCTCACAGCGCCGAGGACCCGGGTTTGATCCCAGCCCTGGGTCACTGTCCGCGTAGTGTTTGCACAGTCTCCCTATGTCTGCGTGGGTCTCACCCCCACAACCCAAAGATGTGCCAGGTAGGTGAATTGGCCACGCTAAATTGCTCCTTAATTGGAAAAACAAAGAATTGGGTACTCTAAATTTAATTTTTTTTAAGAGAACCTTATGGGACTAAAATCCAATAAATCCCTGTGACTACAATAAACAGAAAATGCTGGAAAATCTCAGCAGGTCTTGACAGCATCTGTGGAGAGAAAACTGAGCTAACGTTTAGAGTCTGGATGTCTCTTCGTCAAAACCTGTGACTGATAGCTTCCTTACACCTTTGGCTTCTAAGCTGCAGAGAGAGTGGATGAGCTAGCTATGATTTTCCAAAATGTTAGATTTGGGAACGGTCCCATCAGATTGTAAATTGGCACACGTAACACAAATTTTAAGAAAGGAGAGCGAAAACCAGGAACTGCAGGCCAGTTTGTCTGACATCATTTATTGGGAATGTGCCAAAATCTATTAATGGAATCTTAACAATGCACTTAGCGAAGAATAGAGTTACGGATACAGGGTCAGTCCTCAACAATGCCAAACTTTACGGCGGTGCGCAAAGTTTGATTCATTCCGGGAGTGATGATAAAAGAAATAGGGCATGGTTATTTTATAAACCAACTTTATTAAAACAAAAGAAAACAGTATTTAAACTTTGCTTCAATTCTAACACAAAACAAATTCCAAGAGGTTTTTTAACCTTAACACTAGTTCCCATCAATCAACACTTCTCATGAAAATACAGCTCTCGTTCCACTTACATATACAGGAAAAGGCAACACTTGCATTGCAGAAGCAACCTTTCTTCTGTTAAGGACATTTGCTGAGAATCCTTTGCCAAAGCCATCTCTCTAGCTTGAGCTCTCTCTCGCACGCTCTCCAAGCTCCGCCTAACTCTTCAAACAAAGGTCCTCCATTAACACAAGACCAGAACAATGCCATTCGTATGCGACTAGACGGACAATTTGGTCATCAGACTCTGTAATGGGATAACGGCTTGTCAAACAACTTGTCCCAAATGACAATGGATCTTGAGTAGATCATCCTGGCTGAACCAGCGCATCCTGTTAACATGGTGAAGTTTAAATGGGACAAGGTAACTCAGGCTGTGGGCGTATCCCAATGAATCTGCTGCCAGCAGTCTTTTCTTTCAGTCTGTTTAACCCCTAAAGACGGGGAGAAGTTGCTGAACACAGCTGGTCTGGTGGCCTGAAGTGCATATGTTTTAATGCAAGAGGTATTACGGGTAAGGCAGATGAATTTAGAGCTTGGATTAGTACTTGGAACTATGATGTTGTTGCCATTACAGAGACCTGGTTGAGGGAAGGGCAGGATTAGCAGCTAAACATTCCAGGATTTAGATGTTTCAGGCGGGATAGAGGGGGATGTAAAAGGGGTGGCGGAGTTGCGCTGTACTACGGGAGGACACCTCCGAGGGCAGTGAGGCTATATGGGTAGAGATCAGGAATAAGAAGGGTGCAGTCACAATGTTGGGAGATGGAGGAGCAGATAGGTAGACAGATTTTGGAAAAGAGTAAAAACAACAGGGTTGTGGTGATGGGAGACTTCAACTTCCCCAATATTGACTGGGACTCACTTAGTGCCAGGGGCTTTGACGGGGCAGAGTTTGTAAGGAGCATCCAGGAGGGCTTCTTAAAACAATATGTAGACAGACCAACTAGGGAAGGGGCTGTACTGGACCTGGTATTGGAAAATGAGCCCAGCCAGGTGGTAGAAGTTCAGTAGGGGAGCATTTCGGTAACAGTGGCCACAATTCAATAAAGTTTAAAGTGCTGATGGACAAGGATAAGAGTGGTCCTAGGGTGAATGTGCTAAATTGGGGGAAGGCTAATTATAACAATATTAGGCGGGAACTGAAGGACCTAGATTGGGGGCGGATGTTTGAGGGCAAATCAACATCTGACATGTGGGAGGCTTTCAAGTGTCAGTATAAAGGAATTCAGGATCAGCATGTTCCTGTGAGGAAGAAGGATGAATACGGCAATTTTCGGGAACCTTGGATAACAAGAGATGTTGTAGGCCTCGTCAAAAAGAAAAAGGAGGCATTTGTCAGGGCTAAAAGGCTGGGAACAGACAAAGCCTGTGTGGAATACAAGGAAAGTAGGAAGGAACTTAAGCAAGGAGTCAGGAGGGCTAGAAGGGGTCACGAAAAGTCATTGGCAAATAGTGTTAAGGAAAATCCCAAGGCTTTTTACACGTACATAAAAAGCAAGAGGGTAGCCAGGGAAAGGGTTGGCCTAAGGATAGGCAAGGGAATCTATGTGTGGAGCCAGAGGAAATGGGCAAGGTACGAAATGAATACTTTGCATCAGTATTCACCAAAGAGAAGGAATTGGTAGATGTTGAGTCTGGAGAAGGGTGTGTAGATAGCCTGGGTCACATTGAGATCCAAAAAGACGAGGTGTTGGGCGTCTTAAAAAATATTAAGGTAGATAAGCCCCCAGGGCCTGATGGGATCTACCCCAGAATACTGAAGGAGGCTGGAGAGGAAATTGCTGAGGCCTTGACAGAAATCTTTGGATCCTCACTGTCTTCAGGTGATGTCCCGGAGGACTGGAGAATAGCCAATGTTGTTCCTCTGCTTAAGAAGGGTAGCAAGGAAATTCCAGGGAACTACAGGCCGGTGAGCCTTACTTCAGTGGTAGGGAAATTACTGGAGAGAATACTTCGAGACAGGATCTACTCCCATTTGGAAGCAAATGGAGGTATTAGTGAGAGGCGGCGTGGTTTTGTGAACGGGAGGTCGTGTCTCACTAACTTGATAGAGTTTTTCGAGGAGGTCACCAAGATGATTAATGCAGGTAGGGCAGTGGATGTTGTCTATATGGACTTCAGTAAGGCCTTTGACAAGGTCCCTCATGGTAGACTGTTGCAGAAGGTGAAGTCACACAGGCTCGGGTGAGCTGGCAAGGTGGATACAGAACTGGCTAGGTCATAGAAGGCAGAGAGTAGCAATGGAAGGATGCTTTTCTAATTGGAGGGCTGTGACCAGTGGTGTTCCGCAGGGATCAGTGCTGGGACCTTTGCTGTTTGTAGAATATGTAAATGATTTGGAGGAAAATGTAACTGGTCTGATTAGTACGTTTGCGGATGACACAAAGGTTGGTGGAATTGCGGATAGCAGATGAGGACTGTCCGAGGATACAGCAGGATTTAGATTGTTGGAGACTTGGGCGGAGAGATGGCAGATGGAGTTTAATCCAGACAAATGTGAGGTAATGCATTTTGGAAGGTCTAATGCAGGTAGGGAATATACAGTGAATGGTAGAACCCTCGAGTATTGAAAGTCCGAGAGATCTAGGAGTACAGGTCCACGGGTCACTGAAAGGGGCAACACAGGTGGAGAAGGTAGTCAAGAAGTCATACGGCATGCTTGCCTTCATTGGCCGAGGCATTGAGTATAAGAATTGGCAAGTCATGTTGCAGCTGTATAGAACCTTAGTTAGGCCACACTTGGAGTATAGTGTTCAATTCTGGTCGCCACACTACCAGAAGGATGTGGAGGCTTTAGAGAGGGTGCAGAAGAGATTTACCAGAATGTTGCCTGGTATGGAGGGCATTAGCTATGAGGAGCGGTTGAATAAACTCGGCTTGTTCTCACTGGAACGACGGAGGTTGAGGGGCGACCTGATAGAGGTCTACAAAATTATGAGGGGCATAGACAGAGTGGATAGTCAGAGGCCTTTCCCCAGGGTAGAGGGGTGAAATACTAGGGGGCATAGGTTTAAGGTGAGAGGGGCAAGGTTTAGAGTAGATGTACGAGGCAAGTTTTTTACGCAGCGGGTAGTGGGTGCCTGGAACTCGCTACCGGAGGAGGTGGTGGAAGCAGGGACGATAGTGACATTTAAGGGGCATCTTGACAAATACATGAATAGGATGGGAATAGAGGGATACGGACCCAGGAAGTGTAGAAGATTGTAGTTTCGTCGGGCAGCATGGTCGGCACGGGCTTGGAGGGCTGAAGGGCCTGTTCCTGTGCTGTACATTTCTTTGTTCTTTGTAAATTGCCTGCTACATTTTGGACCCCATTTCTGGACCCAAGTTCCTAATATGTCCCTATCATAACAATAGTATAATTAGAACAAGACAATTTGGTTTTGTTAAAGGGAAATATGGATGAATTTATTAGACTATTTTAAGGATGTAACTTGTAGGGAAGATAAAGGGGAACGAGTAGATGTAATATACCTGGATTTCCAAAAGGCAAACTAAGGGCTCATGGATAAACGGAGAGGAAGCAGAGAATAAACAGGGCATATTTTTTAATTGTCTGACTATGACGAGTGAATTACCACAAGGATCAGTGCTGGGGCCTCGGCTATTAACAATCTATATTAATGATTTGGATGAAGAGACGGGCCAAATGTATCTAAGCTTGCGAATGATTTAAAAGTTAGGTGGAATAATAAATTGTGGAGAGGACACGTGGCCTGCAAAGACATGTAGCCAGGTCAAGTGAGTGAGCAACAAGGAGGCAGATGATGTATAATGTGGGGAAGTGGGAAGTTATTCACTTATAACATTGAGCTGTTGGCCGTAGTAACAACCGTCAATTAAAATTGCCTCTGTTGTTCAAGATAAATATTTAAAGGAGATTATACTGCTCCATGCGTAATGTAATTATATGAATTTTTTTATCAGTTAGATTGATATTATGTACCTTTATGAAATGAGCTCAAGAATTGGGTTCCATAGATTGGTATGTTTCTTTTTGTTCGTTTTTACGGGATGTGGGTGTCGCTGGCTAGGTTAGCATTTATTGTCCAGCCCTAATTGCCCTTTAGAAGGTGGTGGTGAGCTGCCTTCTTGAACCGCTGCAGTCTCCAAGGTGCAGGTATACCCTGTTGGGGAGTTTGTTCCAGGATTTTGACCCAGCGACGTTGAAATGAATAGTGACTTGGAGGGGAACCTCCAGGTGGTAGTGTTCCCAGGTATCTGCTTCTCTTGTCCTTCTAGATGGTAGTGGTTGTGGGTTTGGAAGGTGCTGCCAAAGGAGCCTTGGCGAGTTCCTGCAATGCATCGTGCAGATGCATCATGGATTTTCCTAGTAACGGCAGTAACACAAATTGAACAAGACATAATAGGATGCGACGGTGAGTTCTAATCTTTGTAGGCAACAAATCTTTAAATTCCTGCGACAGAATTATCTCTAAGAACATCATAAGTTTTTTTTTCTATTTTAATACTTGCACCCACTACAAAATTACTTTGTTTAACTCTTTCAAATTCAAGGTAAGTTTGTCCACACTGTTTTCTTGCAGCTCACAATTTCTGTTTGTATGCTTCTGGTACCAGCTCGTTGAAAATGAAAAATGAATGAAAATCGCTTATTGTCACAAGTAGGCTTCAAATGAAGTTACTGTGAAAAGCCCCTAGTCGCCACATTCCGGCGCCTGTTCGGGGAGGCCGGTACAGGAATACAATGATTACAACTAAATACAATGATTCAGTTACTTGTGTGGAAAGGGCACCATAATTACTGCTTCTTTGCTTTGATTGACAGGATGTGTTAGTGGTGAACTGTCCGACTGAATGGATAACTGCAAACCATGTTCTAGCAACATGTAGGACCTCACTGAAAAAACAAGGAGTTATTGGACTAAACATGGCACCATGCATGAGGACCTTCCTTGAAAGATTGCCAATAATGTTGCAGGAGCAGTACGCATATGAAAAGGTAGTAAAAAGAGCAAGATGGGGATGAGAACAATGCTGCCAATTTTGTGTACCAAAACCTGTCCGTCTGTGAAAGACTGCACTGTCAATAATTGTCATATTTTTCCTTACAGCCTCATGTTCTATGTGGAGACCAACTTGTCCACAGTCCTTACATGCAGTGTCTAGCTTCATTAGCTGTAGGCCTTCAACTGGATCGGCTGTTGTGCAATCCACCGGTACCGCCTCATCATACTAATTGTCCCGCCGATCCTGTCAACTGGAACTCCTCCGAGTGGTCCTGGTTGGAATGTTTCTCGACCACTATTAAGGCGGCGGAAGCGTTGTCAAAAGGAGGACAATTCCCAGAATGTTTCACTGTTCCAGACCTAGAGCCTGTACCTGAAGAAGAACTGTCTCATGTGATGGTAAGTTAGATGGTGTAAGGGGCAGATGTTTATGGCAGTGGATGGATCGAGTGGACTGCTGTGTCCTGGATTATGTCCAGGCACAGGCAATTCAAACAAAGATTTTTTTTTTTAAATGTATTTGATGCTGTTGTACTGGGAGTTGCCACCACCTCCCAGTGGTGCTATCTTTCAGGTTTGTGTGGGGAATTGGTGGGAGAGGGGGAAAGAATGCCTGTATATCATTACAAATGCGTTAAATGTATTTGGGGTGCAAAGCTGGATGGAAAAGACACCTTGCATAGGCTTAATAGATTAATTTGAATTATTTTGTGGAATACATGCGTCACAGGCTGGGCCTGCATTTGTTGCTCATCACTAATGAACCTTGAAGAAGTCATGGTGAGCCAGTGCCTTCAATCACTGCAGCCTGCCTGGTGCAGCTGGAGAGTTAGAGACGGCAAGCAGTGACTGCTATTTGTTTGATGGCAGCCACCAATGCACAACGGGCTGCCATTGAGATAGGAGAAAGTGATTTGGTGGCAAAGCCTCGTCAGATCAACATTTGCAACATTACCTCATTCTGCAAAAGTGACCTTTTCCAAATTAACAAATTCACTCGGAATTCCAGGATTCTGGCCCAGCCACAGTGAATGCAAGGCAACATAATTCCAAATAAGAACATGTAAGTTGGCAGGTGAACTTGCCGGCGATAGTGTTCCCATGCCCTTCTAAGCAGTAGAGATTGTGGATTTGAAAGGTGCTCTCGAAGAAGTGAGTTGTTGCAGTGTTTCTTGTATATGGGACACACTGTATCAGTGGTGTAAGGAGCAGATGTTTACGGCAGTGGATGGATCGAGTGGACTGCTGTGTCCTGGATTGTGTCCAGGCACAGGCAATTCAAACAAAGATTTCTAATTTTTTTTTTTTCATGCTGTTGTATTGGGAGTTGCCACCACCTCCCAGTGGTGCTGTCTTTCAATAGAACCGTTGGCCTCTCTTTGACCAGTGGCTCTTGATAATGCTGAGACATGCTTTTGTTACTCCACCAATCATCTAATCCGTTGTTTCAGTTGCCTTCAGTCCAAGCCACCATCTTCACTCCCTAGCTACTGTCTCCGTTCCTCGTGTAGCCAACTGTCAGAGTCTAAACCAGACCGTTTGCAACCTTGGTGCCATATTTGACACCGAGATGAACTTCCACCCATATATCCACGCCATCAGAAATATCACCTATTTTTATCTCCATGACATCCCCTGACTCCACCTTGCTTCGGTTCATGTGTTAAGACCCTCATCCATTCCTTTGCTATCTTAATATTTGACTATTGACGCATTCACTTCTGCCTGGCCTCCCACTTCCATCCTGTGTATATTTGAGATCACCTAAAACTCTGCCTGTGTCCTAACTCTCTCCAAGTCCTGATCACCCATCATCCCTGTATTCATTGGAGTGGTGCAGTGGTTAACACCGCTGCCTCATGGCGCGGAAGACCCGAGTTCTTGTTTCACAGACTGCCGATGCAAAAGAAAAAAATTGCATTTACTTAGCATCTTTTGCAACATCAGTACTTTGGTCAAGTATTTTCATAATGCTGCAACCAATTTGTCCACAGAAAACTCCCACACATTCACAATGTAATAATGACTAGCTGGTCTTGCCTTTCTTCAGGTTAATTGAAATGAAATTAAATAAATTGCTTATTGTCACAAGTAGGCTTCAAATGAAGTTACTGTGAAAAGCCCCTAGTCGCCACATTCCAGCGCCTGTTCGGGGAGGCTGGTACGGGAATTGAACCATGCTGTTGGCCTGCATTGCTCTGCTTTAAAAGCCAGCTATTTAGTCCTGTGCTGAACCAACCCCTAAAAAGACAGATGTCTCTCTCTTCTTAGGCGATGGAATCTAACGTTATGGGGGCAGCAGACCGGAAAGTGGAGCTGAGATCACTACCAGTTGAGCCATGATATTGAATGGCGGAGCAGGCTCGAAGGCACAGATGGCTGCTTGCTGCTCCTATGTTCCTCTGAAGCCTGTGTCAGCTGTTCTTTGGCTGGCAGCATTCTTGCCTTTTAAGTGAGAAGGTTGTAGGTTCAAGGTTCCACCTCGGGCTTAAAATCCAGACCGACACTTTAATGCAGGACTGAGTGAATGTTGCACTGTTGTTGGCGTCACCCTTTGAGAAATTGGGGAGTATTTATTGAAGACAACGTGGTTCTAGTAACTGTCTGGAGAGCCGGCAAGAGCAGTACATCACTTCTTTCAGGGAAAGCCTGTTGCATCACGTGTCACTCAGGCACGTGACAGGTCAGTGGCAGGCTTTCCCCTGGGACCAGGGGTCGAGGGAATGAAAAGTTCCGACTATCAAGAGCCACTGGGGGAATTTAATGTCCACCGCGCCCCCCCCCCATTGTTGAGTTAATACCAAGTGAGTATGAATTGATCACTCGAGGGCCTCAATTGGTTGGAGGCAGGGAAGGCCTGTCATGAGCTTTCTCTCCCCTGATTTAATCAGGGCAGAGGTGGGAAGATGGTGGAGTCCCCACCTGTCACCTTCCTGCCCAGTTAAATGTCTCCCTGCTTCCAAACTTCAGGGGGGTGGACATTAAATTCTGCCCCTAGACTGATAAAATTGCATCCATTGATAATTCTGCAGCAAATGGTTTGCTGATCAGATTAGATTAGTCTATGAGTTTGCTAATTTACCAGTAATCTGAGGTCCTTATTCAATAATGGAACTTAAACAGCTCACACGCTCATTTTATCACAAGTCTTTGTAAAAGTGCACTTTTACAAAGGAGTCACCGTATCAAGGCTTCCTGCATATGCTTCATGCATACTGTCATTTCTTTCAACTACAGGACAATAGTAAATGGTTTACTGGAATGGATGAGCAAATTATGTCGTGGGCATCATCTCGGCCGGAGGTAATCACTTATTTTTGCAAGTATACTTCAGCCCTGTGTTTAATGGTACTGTGAAGGTTAAAACCTATCTGTCATACTTGTTTAGGACTGGCATCTGGGCGGAAAATGTGATGTCTATCTTTGGGGAGCAGGGCGCCACGGGCAGTTGGCGGAGGCTGGAAGAAACGTAATGGTACCAACTGTTGCACCTTCATTTTCACAAGCTCAGCAGGTACGTTGAAGTAGTTAGTTTGACCTTTTTGAATTTACGTTAAAATTAAAGGAGAACTTAAAGCAGGGAATTGCTATAAATATTTGCAAAGAGCTCTTGACCTCCATTCTCTTAAGCACTAAATCATTCGAGATTTATCTTTTCCATCTTAATTTTTGGATCACTGCTGTTTTTTTTATATAAATGTAGAGTACCCAATTCTTTTTTTTTTCCCCCAATTAAGGGGCAATTTAGCGTGACCAATTCACCCACCTGCATATCTTTTTGGGGTGTTGGGATTACCCACGCAAACACGGGGAGAATGTGCAAACTCCCCGCGGACAGTGACCCGGGGCCGGGATCGAACCTGGGTCCTCTGCGGCATGAGGCAGCAGTGCTAACCACTGTGCTGCCTTGCTGTCCCCACTTTTTGTAATGAGGAATTGACTGGAAGCAAAATGTGGCACTTGTCAAAGCATGGCCACTTGCACATTCTAAGTAATTTTATTTAAGTAATTTGCTATCCGCAGGTTATTTGTGGCCAGAATTGCACTTTTGTTATCCAAGCTAATGGAACAGTGATGGCATGTGGAGAGGGAAGCTATGGTCGACTTGGCCAAGGAAATTCAGATGATCTTCATGTATTGACCGTTATTTCGGCACTGCAAGGTACAATTAAAGGCTTATTAGGCAAAATCTAGCACTGTAGCAGCTTAACAAATAAAGGACTGTTGTTAATCATTGAAATCATAATGTCGACATTCACATTTTTGTGATCCTGCTTCTTGTTGTGCATGCCACAGGTTTTGTAGTAACGCAGCTGGTGACTTCCTGTGGATCCGATGGTCACTCTATGGCCCTGACAGAAAGTGGTGAAGTCTTCAGCTGGGGTGATGGGGATTATGGGAAGCTGGGCCACGGAAACAGTGATCGGCAGCGCAGACCCCGGCAGATTGAGGCACTGCAGGGAGAGGAGGTTGTTCAGGTGAGATTATCTGTCGCGAAATTATTAAATCGGGATGCTGTAAATTAATAGATGAATGGATTCGGCTAATCGACTATTGAGGACAAGATTGATCCTGGCATTGTCACACACTCGTTGTCTAATGCAATGAAGGGCAACTGATGGCTCGTAGGCCGCATGCGGCCCATCTGAGTTCTGAGCGCGGCCCATAAGGCATTTTGTTGACCGCTGCCCACGCGCAGGGTTGCAGGTATCAGTCTGCATAGTTTTTCCTACCGGTGCGACTGAAGTGATTCGCACATGAAGCAAGGGCGAGTGAAGTGAGGTGTGTGCTGATTGCTCACATCATTGACTGTGAAAGCTGTGCGTTCCCTCTGTGTCAAAAGTGTAAATATTTATTTTTATGTGCTGGATTTTATGCTTAAAGGCAGGCTGCGGGGAATGGAAGGGGGTGGGGGAAGTCCACAGTCCCACATGATGGATCAAGTTCGGATTGTTCTCGCTGGAGTTCAGAAGAATGAGGGGGGATCTCATAGAGACGTATAAAATTCTAACAGGACTAGACAGGGTAGATGATGGGTATGTCCAGAACCAGGGGTCACTTTCTGAGGATTCAGGGTAAACCATTTCAGACAGCGATGAAGAGACATTTCTCCACCCAAAGAGTGGTGAGCCTGTGGAATTCATTACCACAGGAAATAGTTGATGCTAAAACATTGAATATATTCAAGAGGCGGCTGGATATAGCACTTGGGGAGAATGGGATCAAAGGCTATGGGGAGAAAGCAGGATTAGGCTATTGAGTTGGATGATCAGCCATGATCGTGATGAATGGCGGAGCAGGCTCGAAGGGCCAAAAGGCCTCCTCCTGCTCCTATCTTCTATTTAAGTGTCAACTAGTTAATTAGCGGCCGTTGGTGGAAGTGCATGCTAATTAAAATGGTGTTAGGGGGGTTCCATGGCAAATCGAACGTCCAGGACAGGGCACCCGATGGGTTAGGCTGTGAACTTGGAGTCAGCCTTGGCCACCAATTTAAAGGCATGTTGCCCTCTTAACTCTCAATTATTCTGTCAGCCTTTAAAAACTAAACCAATCAAGTATGCAAAAAGCCAGCTGCCTTCAGCTGGAGAATCTGCTGTTACGTGGACCTGTTTACTGGCTCTTTATTGTGCCCTTGCGCCCACGTAACTGGCATAGCTCAATCCCAACGTTTTCCTGTGCACCTTCGCAAAATGGCCATGGAAAATTGCAGCTTTTTAACGAGATTATTTGGCTCTTGCGTGATGGTGGGCGGGTATCCAATTTCAAGCTTCGCTCGCCTTCTGTTTCAAAGGGAACTGGCATGATTCTTCGGATTGCTGACCCTGCGCCATCGCGCTGTGTTTTACATTGGCCCATAAAATCCAGTCCCATGTCGACACGAACAGGGCAAAAGGTTAGGTGTTCTACAGTGAGTGGCTTAACTCGTGATGCCGCAGAAACACTCAACTACAAATCAGAGGGACACTGGCATCAGTTTTGGGACAGGGGGGGACCTATACCGTTGGGATGGTCTCCACCTGAACCGAGCTGGGACCAGTGTTCTGGCGAAAAGAATAAATAGGGTGGTCAATAGGACTTTAAACTAAAGATTGGGGGGGAAGGGAAAGTCAGGGAACCAAGAGGTGAAGTAATCAGTGGGAAGCGTAGCTGCTTAGGAATACAAAAAAGCACGAAAAGACAAAACTCAGGAGAGATTACGATAGTCCCCATCCCACAAAATATGACACAGTGTATGGAAAGGCTCGGTAAACCAAGGTCCACCACACTAAGAAAACAAAAAGGGACGGTCAATAGAGAATTAAAGGTGCTATATTTAAATGCGCGCAGTGTACGGAACAAGGTAGATGAGCTTGTGGCCCAGATTGTGACTGGCAGATATGATGTGGTAGGCATCACAGAGACATGGTTGCAGGGGGTTCAGGACTGGCATTTAAACATCCAGGGATTCACAACCTATCGAAAAGATAGAGAGGTGGGCAGAGGGGGAGGGGTTGCCTTGTTAATTAGGAATGAAATTAAATCAATAGCACTAAATGACATAGGGTCAGATGATGTGGAGTCTGTGTGGGTAGAGTTGAGGAACCACAAAGGCAAAAAAACCATAATGGGAGTTATGTACAGGCCTCCTAACAGTGGTCAGGACTGGGGGCACAAAATGCACCACAAAATAGAAAGTGCATGTCAGAAAGGCAAGGTCACAATGATCATGGGGGACTTCAATATGCAGGTGGACTGGGTAAATAATGCTGCCAGTGGACCCAAGGACAGGGAATTCATTGAATGTTTACAGGAGGGCTTTTTGGAACAGCTTGTGATGGAGCCCACGAGGGAACAGGCCATTCTGGACTTAGTGTTATGTAATGAGCCAGACTTGATTAAAGATCTTAAAGTAAGGGAGCACTTAGGAGGCAGTGATCATAATATGGTAGAATTCAATCTCCAATTTGAAAGAAAGAAGGTAGAATCAGATGTAAAGGTGTTACAGTTAAATAAAGGTAACTACAGGGGCATGAGGGAGGAACTGACGAAAATTGACAGGGAGCAGAGCCCAGTGGGAAAGACAGTAGAACAGCAATGGCAGGAGTTTCTGGGAGTAATTAAGGACACAGTGCAGAGGTTCATCCCAAAGAAAAGAAAGGTTATCAGAGGGGGGATTAGGCAGCCATGGCTGACAAAGGAAGTTAGGGAATGCATCAAAGCAAAAGAGAAAGCCTATAATGTGGCAAAGAGTAGTGGGAAGTCAGAAGATTGGGAAGGCTACAAAAACAAACAGGATAACAAAGAGAGAAATAAGGAGAGAGAGGATCAAATATGAAGGTAGGCTAGCCAGTAACATTAGGAATGATAGTAAAAGTTTCTTTAAATACATTAAAAACAAACGGGAGGCAAAAGTTGACATTGGGCCGCTCCAAAATGACGCTGGTAATTTTGTGATGGGAGACAAGGAAATAGCTGAGGAACTAAATAAGTACTTTGCGTCAGTCTTCACAGTAGAAGACATGAGTAATATCCCACCAATTCCGGAGAGTCAGGAGGCAGAGTTGAATATGGTAGCCATCACAAAGGAGAAAGTGCTAGAGAAACTAAGAGGTCTAAAAATTGATAAATCTCCGGGCCCAGATGGACTACATCCTAGAGTTCTAAAGGAGATAGCTGAAGAAATAGTGGAGGCGTTAGTTATGATCTTTCAAAAGTCACTGGAGTCCGGGAAAGTCCCAGAGGATTGGAAAATCGCTGTTGTAACCCCCCTGTTCAAGAAGGGAACAAGGAAAAAGATGGAAAATTATAGGCCAATTAGCCTAACCTCGGTTGTTGGCAAGATTCTAGAATCCATTGTTAAGGATGAGATTTCTAAATTCTTGGAAGTGCAGGGTCAGATTAGGACAAGTCAGCATGGATTTAGTAAGGGGAGGTCGTGCCTGACAAACCTGTTAGAGTTCTTTGAAGAGATAACAAATAGGTTAGACCAAGGAGAGCCAATGGATGTTATCTATCTTGACTTCCAAAAGGCCTTTGATAAGGTGCCTCACGGGAGACTGCTGAGTAAAATAAGGGCCCATGGTATTCGAGGTAAGGTACTAACATGGATTGACGATTGTCTGTCAGGCAGAAGGCAGAGAGTTGGGATAAAAGGTTATTTTTCGGAATGGCAACCGGTGACGAGTGTGTCCCGCAGGGTTCAGTGTTGGGGCCACAGCTGTTCTCTTTATATATTAACGATCTAGATGACGGGACTGGGGGCATTCTGGCTAAGTTTGCCAATGATACAAAGATAGGTGGAGGGGCAGGTAGTATGGAGGAGGTGGGGAGGCTGCAGAAAGATTTAGACAGTTTAGGAGAGTGGTCCAAGAAATGGCTGATGAAATTCAATGTGGGCAAGTGCGAGGTTTTGCACTTTGGAAAAAAGAATAGAGGCATGGACTATTTTCTAAACGGTGACAAAATTCATAATGATGAAGTGCAAAGGGACTTGGGAGTCCTAGTCCAGGATTCTCTAAAGGTAAACTTGCAGGTTGAGTCCGTAATTAAGAATGCAAATGCAATGTTGTCATTCATCTCAAGAGGCTTGGAATATAAAAGCTTTATAAAGCATTAGTTAGGCCCCATTTAGAATACTGTGAGCAATTTTGGGCCCCACACCTCAGGAAGGACATACTGGCACTGGAGCAGGTCCAGCGGAGATTCACACGGATGATCCCAGGAATGGTAGGCCTAACATACGATGAACGTCTGAGGATCCTGGGATTATATTCATTGGAGTTTAGGAGGTTCAGGGGAGATCTAATAGAAACTTACAAGATAATGAATGGCTTAGATAGGGTGGATGTAGGGAAGTTGTTTCCATTAGCAGGGGAGACTAGGACCCGGGGGCACAGCTTTAGAATAAAAGGGAGTCACTTTAGAACAGAGATGAGGAGAAATTTCTTCAGCCAGAGAGTGGTGGGTCTGTGGAATTCATTGCCACAAAGGGCGGTGGAGGCAGGGACGTTGAGTGTCTTTAAGACAGAAGTTGATAAATTCTTGATTTCTTGAGGAATTAAGGGCTATGGAGAGAGAGCGGGTAAATGGAGTTGAAATCAGCCATGATTGAATGGTGGAGTGGACTCGATGGGTCGAATGGCCTTACTTCCGCTCCTATGTCTTATGGTCTTATGAATCTGGAGTGTAATAGAAAATTCTCCACTTGCCTGAATGGGTGTAAATACAGCAACACTGAAGAAAGTTTGGCACCCTAGAGAACCGAGCAATTTATTTGATTGGTACCCCTGCCATTGGACTTGACATCAACACATCCTGGTTATAGTGTACGATCCACAGGGTTTCACTGCAGTAAATGGAAAGGTACTTTGACAGCACTTCACTTACCTCTGCGGCACAGTAGCACAGTGTTGCTTCACGGCTCCAGGATCCCAGGTTCGATTCCCGGGTTGGGTCACTGTCTGCGGAATCTGCACATTCTCCCCGTGTCCGCGTGGGTTTCCTCCCACAGTCCAAAGGTGTGCAGGTTAGGTGGATTGGCCATTCTAAATTGCCCTTCGTGTCCAAAGAGGTTAGGTGGGGTTACTTTGTTATGGGGATAGGGTGAAAGTGTGGGCTTAAGTAGGGTGCACTTTCCAAGGGCCGGTGCAGGCTTGATGGGCTGAATAGCCTCCTTATGCACTGTAAATTCTATGATCACACCCTCCCTGTAAATATCACGGTCATTGTCAGCACAATTTACAGTTCAAAGTGTGAACAAGTCCAAATTGTTCAACTTTGAAAGATAATTAGTTTTTGCCTCTGCTGTATGCAAAAGCTGTCTGGAAATGAAGCTGGCAAATGCTTCCGATTACAGTGAAGCTGCCTCTTGTAGGTATTTTGTTTTTTTGTTTAAAAGCCTGTTTAAAGCAGTTCAAATGCTATTGGAACCTTTTAAATTCCACTTTCCAGGGTGGTTTTATGAAGATAAATGCCATTCTGATAAAGTGCCCAGAGCAGACTTGTAACTGTAATGGAAGGTTAGTTTTCTCTCGTTACAAAACTGCGAAACCCTTCCATCAATTTGACTAGCCTCCTGCCAAACCCATTGGAATGTGATGTGGGATATAAACCAAGATCTCTAAAGTCGGGGATTATTGTTGGAAATAATTTGTATGTGACACCATGTGAGACCTGCGTGCTTGGAGAGTGTGCTGCTATCGCCCTCCCATTTTAATGAAATTTAACACTGAAGGTAGTTTGTTGCTCTTAAAAAGTTCTGTCCCCGCCCCCCCCCCCATCCTCAACTCTTCAGAAGCACTCTTACAGATGGCGCAGTTGTTGTGCAGTGTCTTTGTTATGGGCTTTTTATCTTCCACTTATTGTTTTTCGATGCACAACCATGTCCTGTTCATCATCTAATTTATTGGCACTCCTGTTTCGGCCGTTTGATTACAGAAACATTTTGCGGTCAAGTCAGAGGAAGTGGTCACTGAATTCCATCAGCATGTCTAAAGTCAAAACTTCTTGACTCCTTTTTTGCTTTCTGATTCCATTGAACAAAGCCTGTTGAAGGAGTAGGAGCTGTTTATCCTGACCTGAGAGATCGGCAGTCTCTCAGTTGTGACTTGCATGAAGACGATAACATGTCACTGTCCAAACTTAATAATAAATCTAGTATTGATTTGGTGTGCACCGGCATCAGGCAGCCTTTGGTTCTCTCGTTCTGGGGCTGCTTGGCATTCCGGTTGTCTGGGAATGCTCAAGGACGGGGACCCCTATCCCTGAGGGACGGAAGTTCCATCCTTGCCTCATTAAGGCTGTCCCAAGCAGACTATTGCTGTGAGGCAGCTGCATTTAAAAAAAATATATTTTTATTGGTATTTTCCAGGTTTTACAGAGGAACAGTTCAATCTATAGTGCGCCTGGTATTTGCCTAGAAAGTAGTTTCTTATTTAGAGTTTTTTTTACATATGGTCCCCACCCCCCCGGCTGTTCCTCTGCGACCACCTCCAGTACGCAGTAATCCAGTCTCTTTGCCATGACTTTCGCTAGTATTTTCGCATCTAAGTTGAGCAGGGAAATAGTTCTGTGTGAGCCACGATCCACCAAATCTTTGACTTTTTTGGGTATCAGTAATATTGTGACCGGTGTTCGCTTAGGAGGCAGCCTCGCTAGCGAATCTGCGAACATATTCCGTAAGTGTGGGGCCAGGGCTGGTGCAAATTTTTTATAGAGGTCTGCGGGAACCCTCTGGGTCCCGGTGCCTTCCCCGCCTGCGTGGAGCTGATGCTCTCCTTGATCTCTCCCAGTCCTTGGTGCTTCCAGTTCCCCTCCCCTAAAGTCACCCACGACTGGCATGTCCAGCCCATTGAGAAACCTTTTCATCTCATCGGAGGTGTGTAGCCCTCGGTAGAGGGTCTCAAACGCTCGGTTGACCTGTTTTGCCGGTTATCAGCCTGCTTCTGCTTAATTTGAGCTATCTCCCTCGTGGCTGCCTGCTTCCTCAGCTGGTAAGCCAGTAGGCAGCCAGCTTTTTCTCTGTGTTCATAGAAGGTCCCCTGTGCCTGACAGAGTTGATGCACTGCTCTCCTAGTGGATAGCAGGTTAAGTCCATTTGTAGCTTTTTCCTCCCACAAGAAGCTCTACGGTCAGTGCCTCAGTACTTTGTTGTCTTCCAGAATAGAGTCGATCAGTTGTTGCCTAGCCTCCCTCTCTTTCCTGTCTCTATGAGCCTTGTAGGCTATAGTTTTTGTCCTAATCATCACAGCCTTCAGTGCCTCCCTGAACATGGAAGGTGAGGCTTCCCCATTCTGATTATTAGTAACGTTTTCACCTATGGCCTGTGGTGTTTTCTGGCAGACGACCTCTTCAGCTAAGAGGTCCATGTCCAACCTCCATGTGGGGCATTGGGCACGGCCCTAGTCGAACCTCAAGAGCGGCACGGTAGCACAGTGGTTAGCACTGTTGCTTCACAGCACCAGGGTCCCAGGTTCGAATGGTGTCAACCAACTCTTCAACAGATGGTGGAGGTGGTGGTGTGAGATGCAAAAAATTATTAAAATATAACTCCCCTTTCCCCCCCCCCGAAACTTTTTGAAGGATCCATTAACATTTGGAGATGGGAGCAAATTGACTTTTCTTCAGAATGTTGTTGATTGTTTTGGGACATAGTGGATTGTCTCAGATACTGTTGGTGTGAGCAGAGTTTTCAGAGCAGATTATTGGGTGTGGGTGGCCTGAAGCTTCCTCAGTGTGTGAGAGACAGAGAGAGTTCTCAATTAAAAGTTTATTTTCGTTTGTTTTGTAGTTACTGACTATAAACCAGGCAGCGAACAGCAAAGAAGAGCTGCGTAATTGTAATAATGTTGAGTTAGCACAGCGTGGCGGAATAGGCACTCTGCTGAGTACCGCTTTCACTTGTTTGTTTCTGTTACAGATGTCATGTGGCTTTAAGCATTCAGCAGTCATTACTGCAGATGGGAAGTTGTTCACGTTTGGAAATGGTGACTATGGTCGTTTGGGACTCGGTAACACATCCAACAAAAAGCTGCCCGAGAGAGTAGCAGCATTAGAAGGCTATCAAGTCGGGCAGGTATGATATTGAGTCTTGAAGAATCACGCCTTCACAATAATTATGTAATCTGGAGATGATCGACAAATACTACATATATTGGTGTTTGTCTTTATCCAATTAAATTATCGGGCCATAAACAGAGAATACTGGACATGCACTATGAGCCGATCCATATTCTGGAATTTCTAAACTTGCCGTATCACTTCACGGGCACAAACGGTGTCATTCCAGAATCTTCAGGATTTGAGAATTTGCAGGTTCTTTTCCCTAATTAGCCAGTTGATCAGGTGGAAACTTTTTAAAAATAAATTTAGAGTACCCAATTCATTTTTCCAATTAAGGGGCAGTTTTAGCGTGGCCAATCCACCTAGCCTGCACATCTTTGGGTTGTGGGGGCGAAACCCACTCAAACACTGGGAGAATGTGCAAACTCCACACGGACAGACTCCCAGAGCCGGGATCGAATCTGGGACCTCGGCGCCATGAGACTGCAGTGCTAACCACTGCGCAACCGTGCTGCCCTATCAGGTGGAAACTTTAGGCTCAATGTAATTTTCAAGTGAACGGTTTTCCGAGTCCCCAGATGATCCTGGGACATTGAAGAGTTTTAGCAGATGAGAGCAGCAGTAGATTGCAAGTTTGGTCAAAGCGATGGTTATTTTTTTAAGTAGATCTTAAAGGAGCTGAGCAAAGGGAGATGGAAAAACAGAAGTTTTTATAATAAGAATCTTTATTAGTATTACAAGTAGGTTTACATTAACACTGCAATGATGTTACTGTGAAAAGCCCCTAGTCCCCACACTTCGGCGCTTGTTCGGGTACACAGAGGGAGATTTCAGAATGTCCAAATTACCTAACAGCACGTCATTCGGCACTCATGGGAGGAAATTGGAGCACCGGAGGAAACTGGGAGAACGTGCAGACTCCGCACAGAAAGTGACCCAAGCCGTGTCCCTGGCGCTGTGAAGCAACAGTGCTAACCACATGCTGCCTAAAGAGGAACTAGGTTTAAAACTATATGCTCTGACCAGAAATGTTGATATTCTAAAAATGGGCCTTGTTAGAAAAAAGTAAAAGGTTGTACTTGTTCTGTTTTCAAAGTCTTCACATGTACCATTAAATGCTTCAAAATGCTGCGATTGGTTTTGGTCAAACATTGCAACTGCTTTGCATTTAACAGGACCCCACAAATAGGAGTGTGAACAAGGTGTTAAATTATCATGTGGCAATATCCATTGAGTGACAGTGGTGAAAGATGCCCTGCTCTTTTTCTAGTCGTGCCACGGGACCAGTAAAATAGTTAATACCCCTATGAACCTCTGGAGCCGGCCTTGGATGATAGCCACTCGGGTGAGGTTCAGTTGGGGTGATTAAAAGCTGTGCATTCCACCCGAGCAAAGGTATCAATAGCCAATAAACCTTAATACCAAAGAGTCTCCCCATATCATAGAATCCTTTCATTGTAGACGGAGACCATTCGGCCCATCGAGTCTGCATCGATCCTTTGAAAGAGCACCCTACCGAGGCCCAATTCCCCACCCTATTTCTGCAGCTCCACTCCTAAGGGGCAATTTGGCATGATTAATGCACCTAACCTGCAAATCTTTGGACTGTGGGAGGAAACTGGAGCACTCGGAGGAAACCCATGCAGACACGGAGAGAGAGTGCAAACTCCACACAGGCAGTCACCCGAGGTCGGAATCGATGGGGTGGGAGAAATTTGGTAAAATGGGAAAAAATAAATGACAAACCAAAAGTGATGTTACTGTTTGTCGTTCCGTGTATTATTATTGGATTCTGGTGTCTTTCTACGGAGTTTATATTGCCAGGTTTTCTGTTCCAGGTTGCATGTGGTTTGAATCACACTTTGGCTGTCTCCACTGATGGGATGATGGTTTGGGCATTTGGCGATGGAGATTATGGAAAACTTGGCCTCGGCAACTCAACAGCCAAGTCCTCTCCTCAGGTATGTGTTACCAAACCTTTCTTTAATTATATTTGTATGGCTTTCTGTTTTTCCGGCATTGCTTTGTGACTGCATCAAATAAATCGGAAAATTTAAAGTTGCAGTCAAAGTTGTGTAGCAAAGGTTTCTTTAATTCAATCAAGGGATGTTGTCGCTAGCAAAGACCAGCATTGATCACCAATCCTTAGTTGTCCTTGGGAAGGTTTGGGAAAACTGCTGTAGTTCTTGTGGTGTAGGTACTCCTACCGTGCTGTTGAGAGAAGACGTTCCAGGATTTTGACCCAGCAGCAGTGAAGGAACAATGATATATTTCCAAATCCGGTTGGTGTTAGACGTGGAGGGAACATACGAGTGTTGGCGTTTCCACTGAAGTAAAGAAGTCCACAGCTCCTTCTATGTGGCAGAGCTTGCAGGATTGGGTGGCCCTGTCGAAGGGTCTTTGATGAATTGGGTCTCTGGTGAATTGCTGCTGTGCATACTGTTTATGGTACATTATGCTGTCACTGTGTGCCGGTGGTGGAGGGAGTGAATGTTGAGGGTGGTGGATAGAGTGCTAAAAGTGGGTTGTTTTGTCCTGGATGGTGTCAGGCTTCTTGAATGTTGTTGGACCTGCACTCATCCAGGAACGTGGAGGAGGGTATTCCATCACACTCTTCACTTATGCCTTTTAGATTGTTAGCATCCCAGTTGATGCTATAACCGGACAGGAAGATCCCGGAATGGAGCCCTGGCTCAAAAGACTGTAACTTTTACTTTTTTTTTAGAAAACTTATTAAGACTAATTAGCATTCGCAGGACTGCTAATTAGTCTTAACAAGATAAAGAACATTTATTCAACATGAAAAGCTGGTTTAACATGCAATACTAGCTTTCCTTAGCTTCAGAAAAATGCACAGATTTTAAGCTAAACATGGGCTATAATGGTATCAGTAACACAAAGTCCCTTTAAACACACAGACTGGCTGTGACAAGACACACTCTGCTCTGAACCCGAGTGACTTTCTAGGGATTTCTCCTCAAAATACCCACCAGCATTGCTTTCCATCAGCGATTTGCATTACAAACCATTCGAGAGTTTCCACACTGCCCTTCAAACAAAGTTTCCGCCCCACATTTAACAACAAATCCAGCAACCAAGTTTTACAACTCCACCTTCAATATTTCTTTGTCTTGACCGTTGCACCAATTCTTCACAATTACTTTAGCCATTGATTCCCAGACTGTATTAAGATGGCATCAAACTTTTGATTTATCTTTCAAGTCTGCTTCCCACTTTAAATCTAATTACTGCAGCTTTTACATTCACTCACAACACTTTTTCTGCTTTTCCCTTGAATTCTCCTGAACAATGCCTTGTTCTGCTTCTTGGTCTCTGTTCTCTTTACTTCAGTCTTCCTAAGACACTCTTTCTGTCCCAGTTCTCTGATACCTTGAGAAGTCTGCCTTTTGCAGGCCCCTTGACCCGTCCAGATTTCTTCTGGCAGAATTGAGAGATGTTCACTCCCCAGTGTCCTATCTCCAACTGCAAACAAATTCAGCTAAAACTAAATTCCAAACGCCTTTCTACCTTAAAAGGGCCCCCAGTTGCTCAGTACCGACCATATGTTTCTGCTAACATATTTACTTTTCACGCCGTAACCTCTCTTCGAAGCCCACTTTGATTTGGAACCAACCCCCCCCCCCCCATACAAACACCTTTCTCCAGCATGAATCTAAGGGCTTTACCCTTCCTTACACAGAAACACTAAATTGAACCCACTGAAAGCTTCAATATTTACCAATACAAGTATAAATCCCTTAAAACTACCTTTGTTTTCCTAACAAGATGGTTGACAGGCTTGGGGAGTCAGGAGGTGAGTTACGTGCAGCAGAATTCCCAGCCGCTGACCCCTTGTGGACACGGCATTTAAATTGCCGCTTTATGGTCAATGGTAACCCCCTCCGCTGTTCCACGATGTTGATGATGGGGTTCACCTCCGGTGATGCTTATTGTTATGGGGAGATGGTTAGATTCACTATTGTTGTTGGTGATGGTCATTGCTTGGTACTTGTGTGATGTGAATGTGACTGGCCTTGTATCAGACCAAGCCTGAATGCTGTCCAAATCTTGCTGCATGTGGGCACGGGCTACCTCAATACCTGAGGCTCTATACTTGGGACTGAACGCTGTGTGCAATCGTCAGCGAACATCCCCACTTCTGACCGCCCAATGCCAGTAAGTTAATTGATGAAGCAGCTGAAGATGGTTGGACCTAGCAGTAACTTCCCCGGAAAAACAATGTCCCATGGCTTGACTCCAACCGGTGGAGTCTGTCGTCTGATTCCCATTGACTTCATTTTTGCTACGTAATATAATCTTTATTGTCACAAGTAGGCTTACACTGCAATAAAGAAACTGTGAAAATCCCCCAGTCACCACACTCTGGCGCCTGTTCGGGTACACAGGGAGAATTCAGAATGTCCAATTCACGTCTTTCGGTTCTTGTGGGAGGAAACCGGAGCACCCGGAGGAAACCCACGCAGACACGGGGGGGGGGTGGTGGGGGGGGGGGGGAAATGTGCAGACTCCACACAGACAGTGACCCAAGCTGGGAATCGAACCTGGGACCCTGGAGCTGTGAAGCAACAGTGCTAACCACTGTACTGCCGTGCCGCCCAGCGAATTAGTGTTCCTTGATGCCACGTAGTCACATGTTGCCTCGATGTGAAGGTCCGTCACTCTCTGTTCAGTACAACCTTGTCCAAACCTCCACAAAAAGCTAAATTCCAGAATGAGATCCTGGTAAAACCCCAAGTGAATGGATTATTGCAGAGTCAGTGCTGTTTGATAGCACTGTCGATGACCCCTTCCGTCACTTTGATTATTGAGTGTGATTTTCTGGGATGGCAGTAGCTAGATTGGATTTGTCTTGCGTTTTTGTGGATGGAATCTAGCCGGACAATTTTCCAATTCAGTGTTGTGAAAGCAGTCGAAGAAAGTAATGTTCTGAATTGATGAATTTTGTATTCGCCTATCCTGTTGTCCTTGCGTAGTTCTCTCTTTTCCTCTTGTCATAAAATTTTTTTTTTTACTTTCTACAGAAAGTGGATGTTTTGTGTGGAATAGGAATTAAAAAGGTTGCTTGTGGCACCCAATTTTCCGTTGCCCTGTCGAAAGATGGCCATGTGTACACCTTTGGCCAAGGTAAGATAATTATACAGGCTTTTCAAAATTATTTTTAGAATGGCACCGAAAATACATTTCAATTCTTGACAAATGGCTATAGAAACTGTGTGACTGACTCACTTTTTTAAGTTCTATCTTTCAACTGAAACTTAAAGTGAAGTTTTGTCTGAAACAAAAGTGGTCAAGGGGCCACTCCCGGATCAATGCAGCTTTCTGTAATGTTGCTGCTTCACTTCTGCAGCCCAATACTCTCATTGAGCTCTGTAAGCAGGGTATCTTCCTATCCTGTGCAATTGTGTGATTATCTACATCTCTTGATCAGAAAATCACCCTGGTACCGCACACCTGAACATACAATCCGCTCCTCTTATTTGAACATTTTACTCACTAATTTTCTGTTTTATTTACATATTGCTGAATCAGAATTACTGGATAGTTTGATTTTTTTTTTATTTTCTTTCTTTTGAGCATGAGGAATGCCCTCAGATTATTGGGGGAAGGCTGTATTTTGCTGCAGGAGTGTTATCCAGCCACGTCAGTTTGGTTCTTCAACGCAAGAGACCGGAAGCAGACAGGATTATTTTTTTCACCAGTTTCTTCAGGCACGCAGGGGAGCCGTATCCACAAAATGGCGTACAGACTCCCTGAGCAATAATGATGTTACCGTTGGTTATCTTGCAAGTAATTTGCATATGCCTATCACGGATATACATTTGTTCTGAAGTCATGGATATCAATTTGAGCTAATAATTCTAATTCATTTATGTCAGTGAATATAGTTAACGAGTGATAGCCTCTGAACGCTTGTCTAATTATAATCAGTTATTAACGAAGCGTGCCCACATGGTTGCACCATCCAAATATCCTCACCTATAGACCTTGGCTGCTATGGCTACCTTCCTGTGGCTTATCAAAGTTCCCATTCCCTTCTTCATTTTGTACGTGCAGCCTATCTAGCTGTGGAAACTTCACAGCAGTTTCTCTGCTGTACTCACTTCACAAATGAACTTTACTGCATTTAACCCCTTCAGGAGGATATCGTTTACAAGTCAGTGACAAAATCTCAGTGAGGAAACCTGCAATTCCCTAAAGGGCAATTTGTGGGACAGGGTTGAAGTACCTGGGATTAGTGGTGAAGCGGAAACGGTACCTGGTTTGGTGGTGGAAGGGCATCATTATCATAGGGACGGCACTGTCATTGACAGCCGAGGCTACTTTCCACGCCTACCCGTTCGCTGCCATCTTCTGCTAGACATGCAGCCCTGTGGGGGAGGGTTAACTCGTACTTCAGTTTACCAGTCATGAACTGGTATTTAGGTGTTGTGCAGTTAATGACTTCCTCTTATTCTTTCCTGCCTGCCTCGACATTTCATGCACTTTCCACTGGATTTAAATATTAATGACGGAAGTTGAAATCTCCATTTTTCAAAACATTGTTTAAAGACATCTCTCCACCCTGCCGCCATCCACCCATGATGAAGGTTCTCACTTGCCTTGAAGCTTTTAGGTTTCTTTCTGAAGAACATTTCTGGTGTTCGTTATAAGGATTGTTTTAAATCATTACATTTTCCATGTCTAATATCCCGCTATGGAATTTTATAGCATAGCAATCAGTTTATTAATTAATTACTGAGCACATCCTGACGAGATAGAATGTGAAAATTATCAAATCCGACTCCAATCGTTAATGTTTCCAAACCTAAAGAAAGCATATGACATGCTTGCCTTCATAGGACGGGGTATCGAGTATAGAAGCTCAAAAATTATGTTACAGTTATACAGAGTGTTAGTTAGGCCACATTTGGAATACTGTGTCCAATTCTGGTCACCGCACTACCAGAAGGACGTGGAGGCTTTGGAGAGAATACAGAAAAAGTTTACCAGGCTGTTGCCTGGTATGGAGGGCATTAGCTCTGAGGAGAGATTGAATAAACTGGGATTGTTCTCCCTAGAGAGACGTAGGCTGAGGGGCGACCTGATAGAAGTTCATAAAATTATTAGAGGTATAGATAGGGTGAACAGTTGGAGGCTTTTTCCCAGGGTGGAAATGACAATTACAAGGGAACACAAGTTCAAGGTGAGGGGGGGAACGGTTCAGTGGAGATGTGCGGGGAAAGTTTTTTTACACCGAGGGTGGTGGTGACCTGGAATGTACTGCCAAGTGAGATGGTTGACGCAGATACGTTAGCGACCTTTAAGACTTATCTCGATAGGCACAGAACAGACTGGGTATAGAAGGATGCAGGCGGTTGGTCTAGATAGGACACCTGATCGGCGCAGGCTTGCAGGGCTGAAGGGCCTGCTCCTGTGCTGTATTTCTTGTTCTATGGAAGGTGGTGCTTTTTGAATCCTTTCTATTCATTCCAAAAGGAAGAAGACTTGCAGTTCATCTAGGTGTTAAAGGCGGTTTAACACGGATGACAAACTATTTAGCAACAGTACAATACAACATTAACTAATCCAGATAGTCCCAACATTTGTTAAACAGCATAGGTTACATTGGTATTCCTCTGGTCTTGTATTATGGAACTAACTGTCCATTGTTTGAGTAAATGTTGTCATTGTTGTGTCCATTATTGAATCCCTTTGCAACCCCTGACCATTTTCCCTGGATTATTGAACATTATTGATCATTGGTCATCTCAATTTGGTGATGTAGACAAGTTTTGGCACCTTGGATAATATTCAATCCTTTTAACTAATTTTGTAAGTGAGAGATAGTGTGTCTCCCCTGCCACCCCCCAACACCAATCCGCTGTAATTTAATTCAAAATTTATTTCTTTTGGAAAACCCTGCAATGAAAATGAATTTTAAAAAGTTAACTGGTTTGCTTTTGTCTGTCTAATCATTTCCCGAGTTTGTTACAAGTTGCATTGTTATTTAGACTGACTTCAGCAACTCGCTGTTTGTGCTGACTTCTGTAACTTGCTGCATCTGTTTCATAAACTTGACACTGTCCTTTTCCTATGATAGATTAGTGTGTTATACAAGTCTATCGTGACAGGAGCGGCACAGTAGCACTGTTGCTTCACAGCGCCAGGGTCCCGGGTTTGATTCCCACTTGAGTCACTGTCTGTGCGGCGTCTGCACGTTCTCCCTGTGTCTGCATGGGTTTTCGCCGGCGTTCCGGTTTCCTCCCACAGTCCAAAGATGTGCAGGTTAGGTGAATTGTGTACCCGTGCAGGTTAGGTGAATTGTGTACCCGAACAGGCGCGACTAGGGGCTTTTCCTAGTAACTTCATTGCAGTGTTAATGTACTTGTGACAATAATGAAGATTATTAGGAGTGCATTATATCCAGAGATGATGAGCAGGTCTGCCTGCCTACACATGGTACACTTATCACAGATTGTCTGCACTTAAGATCAGTACATAGTTTGCACCTGGGAGGTAGTTTTGAGGTTGCCCTCAAGAAAACTACAAGATGGACTTCCGGGTGCGGCGATGACCAGCTAAGTCGCACGTTTCGGCACCTCCCGTTTTAACAGACTTTTGGGCTCTTATCGGGAGCCCCAACGGCAATTTTCACAGGCTAAACCCACTGTGAGGCGACATAGAAGGGAGTCCCCCCGGATGTGAATGGACAGAAGAGATAATAGTGGCCAGATTGCAGAGGATCCACTGGAGCAGCGGCAAAGAAGGGAAGTCAGAAGCAAGATGGTGGCGGAGGGAGGCCAGTTGGTATGGCGCCTGGAACAGCAGGAGTTCCTCCGGTGATGTGTGGAGGAGCTCAAGAAGGAGGTGCTGGCGCCGATGCTGCAGGCGATTGAGGGGTTAAAGGAGGCGCAGAAGACCCAAGAGATGGAGCTCCGTGGAGTGAAGGCAAAAGCTGCCGAAAATGAGGACGAGATACAGGGTTTGGTGGTGAAGACGGAGACGCACGAGGCACTACATAAGAGGTGTATGGAGAGACTGGAAGCCCTGGAAAATAGCTCGAGGAGGAAGAACTTAAGAATCTTGGGTCTTCCCGAAGGGGCAGAGGGAGCGGACGTTGGGGAGTATGTGAGCACAATGCTCCATACCTTAATGGGAGCTGAGGCCCCGACGGGCCCCCTGGAAGTGGAGGGAGCGTATCGAGTCCTCGTGAGAAGACCAAAGGCAGGAGAAATACTTCGAGCAATAGTGGTGAGGTTCCACCGCTACAAGGACAGGGAGATGGTCCTGAGATGGGCGAAAAAGACACGGAGCAGCAGGTGGGAGAACGCGGTGATCCGCGTGTATCAGGATTGGAGTGCGGAGGTGGCGAGAAGGAGGGCGAGTTTCAATCGGGCCAAGGCGGTGCTCCACAAGAGGAAAGTGAAATTCGGAATGTTGCAGCCGGCAAGACTGGGTTGCACACCAGGGTAAACACCACTACTTCGAGACAGCAGAGGAGGCGTGGACATTTATTGAAGAGGAGAAGTTGGACTAGATTTGAGAAAGAGTGTTTGAAATGAAGTAGCGAGGTGGTGGCAAGGGACTGTGAATCAGATGGGGGAAAATTTTCTTTCCCCTCGAAGGGGGGGACACGAAGAAATGTGGGCGCAGGTGGGGAAGGGGAGGGGGAAGGAGAGAGGGAGCTGCGCCATCAGGGGTGAGGCTGAGAGGGAACCGCGGGCTTTGTTCCCGCGCTATGGAAATTGTGGCAGGAAAAGGGGGCGCAGGAAGGAGGGGGCCTCACATAATGGGAGGCTAAGGATAAACGTGGGAAGCCGAGGTCAGCCAGAGTTTGCTGACTTCCGGAAGCAATATGGGGGGAGCAACTAAGCTAGAGAGGGATCTAGCCGGGGGGGGGAGGTTTAACTGGGTTGCTGCTGCTGCTAAGGGGAAGGGGAGCTGTTACGGGATGGGATGGTCGGGACGGGAGGGCACCATCCGGGGGATAAGCGGGTGCGTGGAAACCGGGTGAGGAGCTGGTCTAAAAAAGGGGATGGCTAGTCGGGGGGGGGGGGGGGGGGGGTAAAAGAGCCCCCCAACCCGGTTGATCACGTGGAACGTGAGAGGGTTGAACGGGCCGATTAAGAGGGCAAGGGTACTTACGCACCTAAAGAAGCTAAAGGCAGACGTGGTCATGCTTCAGGAGACGCACCTGAAACTGGCGGATCAGGTCAGATTAAGAAAAGGATGGGTGGGACAGGTATTCCACTCGGGCTTGGATGCGAAAAATAGAGGGGTGGCAATACTGGTGGAGAAACGGGTATTGTTTGAGGCGAAGACCATAGTGGCGGACATTGGGGGTAGATACGTGATGGTGAGTGGCAGATTGCAAGGTGAGGCGGTGGTGCTGGTGAATGTATATGCCCCGAACTGGGATGACGCGAACTTTATGAAGCATATGTTGGGGCGCATCCCGGACCTGGAGATGGGAAAGTTGATAATGGGGGGGGGGGATGTCAACACGGTGCTGGACCCAGGGCTGGACCGGTCCAGATCTAGGACCGGGAGGAGGCCGGCAGCGGCCAAGGTGCTTAAGGGCTTTATGGAGCAGATGGGGGGGGAGTGGATCCCTGGAGATTTACTAGACCAAGGAGTAAAGAGTTTTCCTTCTTCTCCCATGTCCACAAAGTGTACTCCCGGATAGACTTCTTTGTCCTGGGAAGGGCGCTGATCCCGAAGGTGGCAGGAACGGAGTATTCGGCTATAGCCATTTCAGATCATGCCCCACATTGGGTAGATCTGGAAGTAGGAGAGGAAAAGGAGCAGCGCCCACTCTGGAGATTAGATAGGGGACTGTTGGCGGACGAAGGGGACTGTTGGCGGACGAGGGGGTATGTGTAAGGGTGAGGGGATGTATTGAAAGGTACCTAGAGATCAATGATGACAGAGAGGTCCAGGCGGGAGTGGTCTGGGAGGCGCTGAAGGTGGTGGGTAGAGGGGAGCTGATCTCCTTAAGGGCCCATAAGGGGAAACAAGAGGGTAAAGAAAGGGAGAGATTGTTGAGGGAGATTGAGGGTGGATAGGCAATATGCAGAGGCTCCAGATGTAGGGCTATACAGGGAAAGACGGAGATTGCACTACGGGTAAGGCGGAGGCACAATGGAGGAAGGCACGGAGTGCAGTCTGAATATGGAGAGAAGGCGAGCCGGCTGCTTGCCCAACAACTTAGGAAGCGGGGGGCGGCGAGAGAGATCGGAGGGGTTAGAGACGAGGAGGGAAAGATGGAACGGGGAGGGTGAGCAGGGTGTTTAAGGTATTTTACGAGAGGCTATATAAGGCTCAACCCCCGGAAGGGAAAGAGGGAATGATGCATTTCCTAGACCAGCTGGAGTTCCCGAAGGTTGAGGAATAGGAGATGACAGGACTGGGAGCGCAGATTGAGGTGGAGGAGGTGGTAAAAGGAATTGGGAACATGCAGGCAGGGAAGGCCCCGGGACCGGATGGGTTCCCGGTGGAGTTCTATAGGCAATACGTGGACCTGCTGGCCCCACTTCTGACGAGAACCTTTAATGAGGCTAGGGAAAGGGGGACACTACCCCCGACGATGTCGGAGGCGACGATATCGCTGATCCTGAAAAGAGACAAAGACCCGCTGCAGTGCGGGTCATACAGGCCTATTTCCCTCTTGAATGTCGATGCCAAGCTTTTGGCCAAGGTGATGGCGACGAGGATAGAGGACTGTGTCCCTGGGGTGGTGCATGATGATCAAACGGGGTTTGTTAAAGGGAGGCAATTGAATGCTAATATACGGAGGCTGTTGGGGGTGATGATGATGCCCCCACCGGAGGGGGAGGCGGAGATAGTGGTGGCGATGGATGCAGAGAAAGCATTTGATAGAGTGGAGTGGGACTACCTGTGGGAAGTACTGAGGAGATTTGGATTTGGAGAGGGGTTCATTAGATGTGTTCAGCTCCTGTACAGGGCCCCGGTGGCAAGTGTGATTACAAATAGGCAACGATCTGACCACTTCCGACTATATAGGGGTACAAGACAGGGATGTCCCCTGTCCCCGTTACTGTTTGCGTTGGCAATTGAGCCATTGGCCATAGCGCTGAGGGGCTCTAGGAAGTGGAGGGGGGTACTTGGAGGAGGAGAAGAGCATCGGGTGTCATTATACGCGGATGATTTGTTGTTGTATGTCGCGGACCCAGTGGAGGGGATGCCTGAGATAATGCAGACACTCAGGGAGTTTGGAGATTTTTCAGGATATAAATTGAATATGGGGAAGAGTGAACTGTTTGTGATGCACCCCGGGGAACAGGGCAGGGGAATAGACGATTTACCGTTGAGGAGGGTAATAAGAGATTTCCGGTATTTAGGGATCCAGTTGGCCAGGAACTGGGGAACCTTGCATAAGCTTAACTTGGCACGACTGGTACAGCAGATGGAAGAGGACTTTAGGAGGTGGGACATGGTGCCCCTGTCATTGGCGGGCAGGATGCAGGCGGTTAAAATGGTGGTCCTTCCGAGGTTTCTTTTTGTGTTCCAGTGCCTCCCTGTACTGATTACAAAGGCCTTTTTTAAGAAGGTGGACAAGAGTATTATGAGCTTTGTGTGGGCTGGAAAGACCCCAAGAGTAAAGAGGGGATTCCTGCAGTGCAGTAGGGACAGAGGGGGACTGGCACTGCCGAGTCTAAGTGATTATTATTGGGCCGCCAACGTGTCAATGATATGTAAGTGGATGAGGGAAGGGGAAGGAGCCGCGTGGAAAAGACTAGAGATGGCGTCCTGTAGGGGAACTAGCTTAAAAGCACTGGCGACGGCGCCGTTGCCGTTCTCCCCGAAAAAATACACCACAAACCCAGTGGTGGTGGCAACTCTGAAAATTTGGGGGCAGTGGAGACGACATAAGGGAGTGACAGGTGCCTCAGTGTGGTCCCCGATAAGGAACAACCATAGGTTCGTCCCGGGAAGGATAGATGGGGGATTTAAATCTTGGCAGCGAGCAGGAATTGCGAAATTGAAGGACTTGTTCTTCGACGGGACGTTCGCGAGTCTGGGAGCACTGACAGAAAAATATGGGTTGCCACCTGGGAATGCATTTCGCTATATGCCCAGTGAGGGCATTTGTGAGGCAACAGGTGAGGGAATTTCCGCAGCTCCTGGCGCAAGAGATCCAGGACAGAGTGATTTCGGGGGCATGGGTGGGTGATGGTAGGGTGTCAGATATATATAGGGAAATGAGAGACGAGGGGGAGACGACGGTAGAGGAGCTGAAGGGAAAATGGGAGGAGGAGCTGGGGGAAGAGATTGAGATGGTGCTGTGGGCAGATGCCCTAAGTAGGGTAAACTCTTCGTCCTCGTGTGCCAGGCTCGGCCTGATACAATTCAAGGTTCTACACAGGGCGCATATGACGGGAGCAAGGCTAAGTAGATTTTTTGGAGTGGAGGATAGGTGCGGGAGATGCGTGGGAAGCCCGGCGAACCACACCCACATGTTTTGGTCATGTCCGGTATTGCATGGGTTCTGGGTGGGTGTGGCAAAAGTGATTTCAAAGGTGGTGGGGGTCCGGGTCGAACCGGGCTGGGGGTTGGCTATATTTGGGGTTGCAGATGAGCCGGGAGTGCAGGAGGCGAGAGAGGCCGATGTTTTGGCCTTTGCGTCCCTAGTAGCCCGGCGAAGGATTCTACTTGTGTGGAAAGAAGCTAAACCCCCTGGCGTGGAGGCCTGGATAAACGACATGGCAGGGTTCATAAAATTGGAGCGGATAAAGTACGCACTAAGAGGCTCGGCTCAAGGGTTCACCAGGCGGCGGCAACCGTTTCTCGACTATCTTGCAGAGCGATAAGGGAAAATAGGAAAGGCAGCAGCAGCAACCCAGGGGGGGGGGGGGCTCATTTGGGTCCTCGGGGGTCTTATGTGTGTGTTTATATATTAGTTATTTATATTCGATGTTACAAAGTTACTATTTTAGTTACTATTTCTGTTGTTTCTTATTTTGTTGTTGGCAGTTGCCGTTAGTTACCATATTATTTATTTAAAAAACGATCAATGTATATATTATTACAAAGTTGTAAAATGGGAAATTTTTGTTTGATCGAAAAACTTTAATAAAATATATTTATTAAAAAAAAGAAAACTACAAGGTGAAGTCTGGATATTAGCCTATACTTATCCCATCTGTATATTGGAGGAGGGCGAAAGTCACAGATTCAGATGACTTTGTAAAGGTCTTATGAATGGTCCTCTGCCAAATTTGGATGAATCGGTTCATTTATGCATTGGAGGTGGAAATTATCAGAAGTTGAAATGATCAAATTGTTCACACACTATGTCCTGTTCAAAATCTGATGGACCCTCTTTTGTGCTAACAGACCGTCTGATTGGCTTGCCCGAGGGTCGGGCCCGCAATCATAATCGACCTCAGCTGGTACCTGCTCTGGGTGGAGTCTTTGTTGAGGAGATAGTTGTGGGGGCCGAGCACACTATGGGCCTTTCATCACCTGGAGATGTTTATGGATGGGGCAGCAATTCAGAAGGCCAGGTAAGAAATCTTGATGGCATGGACACCCTTTTAAACCCATCCAGAATGCAGGCTTCTTGACCTGGGCGATGACTGCAGAACTGGATAATCTAAATCTCATTATGAATGAAATTGAAAGTTAGAACAAGCTGTAGACTGAGCTATAATCGCCTTCCTTGTACTTCATGGGGTACAGTGATTGCTGAGCTGCTACATTTTTGGGCGTTTCTCTTGGAGGTGGACAGGTACGGAGTTTGACCTGGCTACACTTTTGGGGATTAGGTGTGCAGACCGTTTCCTGAGCAGATTAAGTATAAAATTGAGATGAAGCCTGGGAGTTAAGTATCTACGGTTTTGGCCTTCGCACCAAACAGGGGCACTTAGTATCCGGAGAAATGGCTGGGGGAGGGGGTTAGTATCCGGAGAAATGGCTGGGGGAGGGGGTTAGTATCCGGAGAAATGGCTGGGGGAGGGGGGTGGGGCTGTTCCTGGGTTTTCATCACCCCCACCCCCTACCATGACCAAACAACTGGCTTGACTCCAGTCTTCCTCTGGGTAATTGCATGCAATCCGCCACAGATAGCACAAATGACCATTACGATTATTATAATATAGTCAACACCTCCTTGTCCTCTCATACTTCATCAGGGTCCACAGCAGAAGTCCTCATCGGGCATTACACACGCGCGCGCACACAATTTTGTTCCCCTTCAGATTTTAAATTAATTTTCAAATGGTGCCACATGTCACAGTGCGATCACTGAACCACCTACAAGCAGAGCAATGTAGTCCGATACATTTAAGATGAAAACAGAAACGTTCTTTAAGCAGCGATGCACTGGGGTTTGGAGTACATGCAGCAGAAAATTAAGTGTTTAGAGGAAGGTATTGTGCCCTGTCTCCACTTTTCCATATCTGTTCCTTCTCTGCCTCCTATTTAGCTGGGATTGGGCCATACCAATCATGTAAGGGAGCCAACTCTGGTCACAGCACTCCAGGGGAAGAACATTCGGCAGATTTCAGCAGGCCGCTGTCACAGTGTGGCATGGACAGCCCCTCCAGTACCACCGAGAGCACCGGGTGAGGAGGTTATGGCTTATCTTTCATGTTGTTGTAGGCTGTAGCTAGTGATGGGTTTCAATGACGAAAATAGTTACATCTATCTAGCCACTGACTTAAGAATTGGTTTGCGGTATTGAATATTAATCTCTCACCTTTAAAAGGGGGGATCTTTTTTCATGTGATTGGCCTTTACAGATTTATTTTTACTGTTGTGCGATTTAAAAAGTGTAGTAAACGTAAGATGACTTTGTTAACCATATCCGAGAACAGTGTTAATGTTCCTTTTTGAACCATGGCTCATTTAAATAAACCGCAGTCACCAGATTGACAGGTGACAAATAATAATTGAAAGCATTTGTGTTGGCTAAGGTAGGTAAGTTATTTAGCTGTCTAGTGCTGAACAGTTATAATCGGGGTGTCTATCAAACATTTTTGAGGTGTTCTGGGTCTAGGTGAAGTCGACTTAACCAAGCAGTGGTTTATGTTGACAGCACCTTTTGGGGGGTGGGGGGGGAGGGAGGAGGAGAGAGTGGGGAGTGGTGGGAGGATTCCACCAGAACTGCTGGGGGAATTTAAATTAAACTAATGATATAAAGCTAGTCTCCGTAATGGTGACCATTAATTAATTAAATGACCAATAAAACCAAAAATAACCCATCATCAATTGTTGTAAAAACCCATCTGGTTCGCTAGAGATGGAAATCTGCCGCCCTTACCCGGTCTGGCCTACATGTGTCTCCAGGCTCTCGGCAATGTGGTTGACTCTTAAACTGACCTCTGAAATGGCCTAGCGAAACATTCAGTTCAAGGGCAATTAGGGATGGGCAACAAATGCTGGCCTTGCCTTGCAGTGTTTTTCAGACTTTCTTTTCCCATGACCCACTTTTACCAACTCGCCGACCTTCGCAACCAACGCTGGCCGACCTTTGCGACACACCATTATTGCTTACCTTTAACGCGACAGGTGGGCCTGCTTGGTCCTCACAAACTCACTTGTTTTGTCTTTCAACATTACATTTCTGCTATGGACTTCAGCTGATGATTTAAGTTCTCGCTGCATTCTTTGAAAAAAATCAAGAGGTTTGTCCTCAAACCCACCTTCAAATGCCTTTTGAAGTTTTGAGGGTTTTAAACTTTCATTTGCCAGCACTTCTCTGCATGTAACACACAGGGGCTTGACATCCTGGTTTGCATTGACACAAATAAAGAATTTATTTTGCTTTGTTCCCGATTTCAGTTTCTTCTTAATAGGTTGTTCACCAGAGACCCTGGAGCTTTGCACAGAGCTAACACTAGCACGGCTTTGTCTTGCTGTGGGCTCTTCTGAGACGCTCGCTCCAGCAGACTCAGTTGAGATCCTGGCCTGTTTGTGTCTCTGGTCCTCTCTCTTCCTTAATACAAAACGATCCATCTTCAGTTCTTCACACAGCCCTGTTGCTTACCAGCTAGAAAATAGAAAAATCTCCTCTGTAATTCAGTGCCCAAAGCATGGACGTACAGGCCGCGTGACCTTCACTCTGCCACTGCTTCTGGCGGGAAGACTTCCATCGTTTGTATTTAAAGCTCGGACGCAACCGGCATTCTCAGCTTAAAAACTTGGTTACGGCCGCCATTCTTAAAAGCCTGCACGGCCGTTGGGCGCTTCTCCTGCGATCGGGAACGCCACGACCGTCCGCCACCCTCCCGATACTCGTCCATGGGCTGCGGCCCCCCGTTTGAAAAACCCTGCCATAGAGGAATTTTTTAATTTAAAAATGGCATAAAAAATAAAATGACCTTGTCAAAAATCCGTGGGCTGGATTCGCCGGGCCCCCAACCACGTTGGCGGCGCGCCAGTGGCGGGATTCTTTATTCCCGTGCTTGTCGACGGGATTTCCCTTCGAAGCCACCCCTCGCTGCCGGCAGGAACCCGGAATCCCAACGGCCGAATTATTCCGACCCATTGAGATAAAGGATCTGGATCGGTGCAGGCTGGGAGGGCCGAAGGGCCTGTTCCTGTGCTGTAATTTTCTTTGTTCTTTGTTCATATATATCCTTTCCTCAATGTTCTCTGACTAAATGTTGCCATTAAAGTTCACTGTGCAGAGTGCAGTGGTTATGGTACGTGACTAGTATCTCACAGGTTGAGAGTTCAAATGTCAACGTCATGAAATTCAATCCAATAAATCTCGTGACTGAAGATGCGCGATAGATGCCAACATCACCCACATCTCATGAACGCATTTTAAAAAAAATAAACATTGATCTTATTGTGTTCTGGTGAAGTGCCCTGCAGTAATTGGGTTGGTGTCCTGCTGGAATAAGTTGTCTGTTTAATGTGAAAATCTGCTCTTCCTCTCGGTAGGTGTGTCTGTGCCTCTGCAGCTGGGTTTGCCGGATTCTATTCCACCTCAGTACAGCTCATTGAAGGAGACAAATATCGAAATGATTAGGGCCAGGCTACGTTTGCTGTACCACTTCTCAGACCTCATGTACTCGTCGTGGCGCCTACTTAACCTTAGCCCAAACAACCAGGTTAGTGGTGCTTGGAAATACGAAACAGGAAAACTAGCGCTTAATGATCAAGCTTCAATAAATACTTTGCAGCTTGAGAAACAAATAATATTTACAATTGTATTTACAGAACAGTACATCTCACTATAATGCTGGAACGTGGGGAATAGTCCAGGGACAACTAAGGCCTTTGCTAGCACCAAGGGTGTACACTCTCCCTATGGTGCGTTCCATAGGAAAGACAATGGTGCAAGGCAAAAATTATGGCCCCCAGATCACTGTGAAAAGGATATCTACCAGGTAACGTTGTTAATTATCTTTACTGTGCACTGTTTCACTCTGGTGTCGGTGTAAAAGTGCTTGTTTTGACAATTTGAATGCCCCCAGCTTCTGTGTGCGCCTGTTTATCTTTCGTGTAAATGATTTCCATAGATGACGACAACATTTCACTGTCATTCTGTCTCCCACTAGAGGCCGCAAGTGTAAGCCTATCTTTGTACAGATTGCTAGACAAGTAGTTAAACTCAACGCGTCGGACCTGCGGTTACCTTCTCGTGCTTGGAAGGTGAAACTGGTGGGAGAGGGTGCGGACGATGCTGGCGGGGTATTTGATGACACCATTACAGAGATATGTCAGGTAACTGGAGCACGTTCGTTTTGTCTATATTTTTCTAATCAAAGAGTGAGACTGAATAACTGCCAAGTGGATCTATTTATCCGAAAGGACTTTGTTAGTTCCAGATACCGCGTCTGAAATTACAAATTGCATTTGGGCCGCAAGTGAATTAGAATTTCAGCAAACTTTAAAGATTGCTTTATTGTTGCCAGAAGATTAAATACTTTTCTTCCGTGAGCTTTAATCGGGTTTTGCTTTTTTAGTTGCAGCAGCTGATGTTTTTGCCCTTTGTTCTGCTCAATATGGTATGAACTTTGTGTTTTATGAAATGCAATTTAAACAGGAGCTTGAAATGGGGATAGTAGATCTTCTAATTCCTACTCCAAATGTCACGGCCGAAGTAGGCTACAACCGAGACAGGTAAGAATTGTTACTTCATTCTAGTGTAATTTGTTATCTAGTTATGTACTGATGAATAAGACCATAAGACATAGGAGAGGAAGCAAGGCCTTTTGGCCCATCGAGTCCACTCCACCATTCAATCATGGCTGATTTCAACTCCATTTACCCGCTCTCTCTCCATAGCCCTCCATAGTAGCGAGGATAGTTTCCTTATCTTCAAAATTGAAGGTAGTTTGATTTTTTTTTAAAAAATATATATTTTTATATCCCTTCCCCACGGGCCATCGCTCCACACTAGTCTTATTTACTCTTTCTGCAGGTGGGGCTATGCTGTGGATACAGCACTTAATAAGTAATAGTTCAGTTTGTAGGAAAGATATTCTATCTCTATCCTTGGACTTTTGTTTACTGCACGTTTTATTTGAATCGTCTCGACGTTTTGCCTTGCACAAGATTTACAACCCTGCACTGTCCGAGGTTATTTGCCAATAATTCCAAGACTCTAAGCACCAGGTATTAAAGCAGGCAGAGCCTGCCACTAATTTCAACACCAAACTCCTGGATTGAATATAGAGGATCATAGAATCCCTACGGTGCAGAAGGAGGCCATTCGGCCAGTTGACTCTGCACCAACCATTTGTAGACCACCCTACACAGACCCAATCCCCGCTCTATCCCTGTAACACCATCTAACCTTTGGACACGTTCCACCTAACATGTTGGCTAAATCCCACCCCTAGCCAACTAGAATAAAGTCAATCGTAAATTAAATGGTGCAAGGTAGTTTAATGCTGAATTTATTGGGGTGCGGTGTTGGAGAAAATGTGTTTAACTGTGATCGTATTGAATGGCGGAGCAAGCTCGACGGGCTGAATGGCCTACTCCTGTTCCTATGTTTCCTATCCTTCTGTCAGCAGAAATCAGGCTAAACCAGAGTTGAGATGAAAGCAGCACACCATTGCCACCCTGTGGCTTATGCTATGACATTCAATCCCTGGTTATTCGAGGCACATACCTGAATTAGGTGGTTACCTCCAATCTATACCAGTCAGACTCCTATCACTTAAGATGGGATCAAGAAAGCAGCATACTGAGCAGAGTATTCGCAGTACATACTCCGCTTGGCAGACTCCGAAAGAGAAGTATGAATTGTTATCCTTGTGGGGCCTAGAGGAAGGAGCAGGTGTGCTTCTGGACCCTTCAAGGAAGGTCAGGACTGCTGGTACCCCATTCCCCTGTCCAACATTCCCTCGAAATCCCTTTTCAAAACAATTCCTCCCGCAATAACTTAGCTGAGGGGCGACTGGGCAGCCTCCAGTTCGCTCGATATTCACCAACTGGACTCTGGTGAGTAGGCCTTTGACGTCCAATTCGGGTTAGATTCCTCAATGTGATAGCGGTGTTGGTTACACCATAAGGATTGCCAGAACCGCGATGATGCTCAGTCTCGAGAAGCAGTGGGCATTCGTTTCTTGAGCACTCTTGATCAGTTCATCCCCAGTTTATGTAACTGAGATAAGGTGGCACAGTGGTTAGCACTGCTGTCTCACAGCGCGAGGGACCCGGGCTCTATTCCAGCCTTGGGTGACTGTGTGGAGTCTGCACGTTCTCCCCGTGTCTGCAAGGGTTTCCTCCGGATGCTCTGGTTTTCTCCCACAGCCCAAAGATGTGCAGGTTAGATGGATTGGCCATTCTAAATTGCTTCTTAGTGTCCAAAGATATGCAGGTTAGGAGAGATTATGGGATGGTAGAGTGGAGTAGTGGACCTGGGTAGGGTGCTGTTTCAGAGGGTCGGTATAGACTTGATGGGCCGAATGCACAGTAGGGATTCTCATGAAATTCTATGGAAATAGTTGATGCATTTACTGTAGCAGTCAAACAAAATGGTAGTCACTGACATGCTACCAAACATGACTCTTAACAATGGGAAGCAACTACCTAAACCAGATCCATCTTTGGATCAGGGAGTGAGAATGAACTGAGGGAAAAGGACAGCCCTCTTTCTGCACAGAAAACAGTGAGGAAAGTACAAGTCCAAGCCTTGGGTCAAGTAGTCTCTAGTTGCTTCTGAGTGGCTGAAAGCCCCATCAGCCATTCTTCCGTGTCAACGAGCAGGCAGTTTTACTCTGTCCATTCTGGCATCAGACCCCACAGTACTTCAGACAGGCAAAGAAAGTCTGAGCAATCCACTCTTCACCTCAACTTGGAATAGAATTCTGGCGTTGGTGCCTGAGCTGACATCGGAACAAAGTGAACTAAAACTCGCTGGAGGGAAGTGTGTGTCACCACTTCCGTTTAACACCTCATAATCCAGTGTGGTGTCCAAGAGATGTGGTGATTTGGCAAATCATGTTAAAGTTAAGGGTGGGTAGGTTTAGAAATGCCACAAATAAAATGCTTCAAGGCCTGAAGTGGTACACGATTGAATGAAACCCACTCCAGGAAGGCCGATTTCCCACATCCACTGAGATGCTACCGACAATGTTCTGTTGTTTGGAGTGCATGGTCCCTTTAACATTGTTTTGTGTGACCGAGCGCTTGTAGTAGCTTGGTGGTCTGGTGCGCAGCCTGCACAGGGGCTTTCACGTTACTGCACAACGTACAGACAACATTCCTGCCTGGTGTAGGAATGTATGTGGGTTTGACATTGGCCATAAGTAAACGTGGAGCAGATTGTGTGTACGTAGTATATCTGATAATGGGTACTTTTAGGATGGTCTTGCATTATCACTTTCTTAAGATGTATTTTATATGACTGTCCACAGCACTAACCCCAGAATCCACTCCTGACATGCATGCTGCATGTCTGTTCCCTGTGGGGAGGTGTGGAGTGTTACCCAGGGCAATCTTCCTCATGCAACAGATACCAACCATCAGAGAGCTCCCATTACCGCTCCCCTGCTTCCACTCTTACTTTGTTTCCTCAAGGATTTTTCCCAGACATTTATTTTCTCTTATGCAACCTTCGAGGGGCTGACGCAACATTTTTAGCTCCAGTGTAGCCATTTCTTTAAACTTGGCTGCAATCGTTAAGGACGGCCCGAGTAATTTTCTTGGCTGTCTATGACCGGCTGAGGTTGTCCGCCTTCTCAACCTTGCCTGAGGTGTGGCGATCCTCGGGTTGAATCACCACCAATCAGCTCTCCCCCTCGAAGAGGAGAGAAGCCGATGGTCATCTGCGACTATGATCAGGAGCAGCCTTGAAAAGGTTAATAGAGCCTGTCTTGAAAATCCGGCAAAATCAGTCCAATGCAATATCGTTGAGCACTTGACTATTGGTCCATAATGCCCAAATTTAACCAAATTCACCCTTTTCATTCAGCGAATTATGAGAGGAGGAATAACAAATTATTGTCCACCCATTTTAAGAAGGAGCCCTTTAAGAAGGGCAGCACAGTAGCATTGTGGATAGCACAATTGCTTCACAGCTCCAGGGTCCCAGGTTCGATTCCCGGCTTGGGTCACTGTCTGTGCGGAGTCTGCACATCCTCCCCGTGTGTGCGTGTGTTTCCTCCGGGTGCTCCGGTTTCCTCCCACAGTCCAAAGATGTGCAGGTTAGGTGGATTGGCCATGCTAAATTGCCCTTAGTGTCCAAAATTGCCCTTAGTGTTGGGGGGGTGGAGGGGCGGTTAGGGTTATGGGGATAGGGTGGAGGTGTGGTCTTGGGTAGGGTGCTCTTTCAAAGAGCTGGTGCAGACTCGATGGGCCAAATGGCCTCCTTCTGCACTGTAAATTCTATGACATTTTATTTTCCTTCTACAGGTTCCTCCTGAACCCTTCAACTTTTTCAGATGAGCATCTAATGCAGTTCAAGTTTTTGGGAATTCTTATGGGCGTTGCCATTCGTACAAAGAAACCATTGGATCTCCACCTCGCACCAATGGTCTGGAAGCAGCTTTGCTGTATTCCACTTTCCTTGGAAGATCTTGAAGAAGTAGACTTGCTTTATGTACAAACACTTAACAGCATTCTTCACATTGAAGATGGTGGGATTACTGAGGAGAATTTCCATGAGGTTAGTATTTTATAAAATAAATAGATTGTAAGTAAAGAGCCCGAACATATGTAGCCAGTATTGACCTCCATAGATTATTGCTGACCAACCTTAAGTTTTCTTTTGTTCGATTAAAAAAATATTGGATGTTGTGTTAGGAAAAATCCAGGGTTCAAGTGACCGGTTTTCTTGTTGTATAAGACAAAATTCTCAATCTCGTGGAGTAAAAGAAAATAACTTTGTGGTTTCAGATGATACCTCTTGATTCTTTTGTGGGCCAAAGTGCTGACGGCAAAATGGTTCCCATAATCCCAGGTGGGAACAGCATCCCACTGACCTTTTCCAATAGAAAGGAGTATGTGGACAGGGCAATCGAGTATCGGCTGCACGAAATTGATCGACAGGTGAGTGGATGGCCAAAATTAGTCCGCTAGAGCAATTTAGGGTGCAGTTTGATTTACACAGAGTTTCAGTTCAACAGGAAGAGTAGAAAAACAGAAATTATTTAAATGGAGAGTTTGTAAAATACTGTCGAATAGTGTGACCGGAGTGTCCTTGTACATTAATTACAAACTATTAGCATTCAGATATCGCCAGTAATTGGGAAGGCAAATAGAGGGCGGCGCAGTGGTTAGCACTGCTGCCTCATGGCGCCAAGGATCCGGGTTCGATCCCAGCCCCGGGTCACTGTCCGTGTGGAGTTTGCACATTCTCCCCTTGTCTGTGTGGGTCTCACCCCCACAACCCAAAGATGTGCAGAGTCGGTGGATTAATCATGTTAAATTGCTTCTTAATTGGAATTTTTTGAAAACCGCAATGTAAACGGGAGTGTTAACCTTTATTGCAAGGGGGATGGAGTATAAAAGTAAGACAGCCTTGCTACAACTACACAGGGCATTGGTGAAACCGCGCCTGGAGTACTGTGTATAGTTTATCTCCTTGCATTAGGAGAGATAGACTTGCATTGGAAGCAGTTGAGAGAAGGTTCACTTGGCTGATTGCTGGGGTGAAGGGGGTAGGCTTGCGAGGAAAGATTGAACAAGTTGGGCCTATAACCCATTGGAGTTTATAAGAATGAGAGGTGACCTTATTGAAACATAAGATTCTGAGAGGGCTTGACAGGGAAGATGCTGAGAGGATGGTTTCTTGGGGGGAGTTTAGAACTGGGGGCACAGTTTAAAAATAAGGGACTGCCATTAAAGGTGAAGCAATTCACTCATCTCATCTTCTCTGTGGGTCATTAGTCTTTGAAATTCTCTTCCGCAGAGAGCAATGGAGGCTGGGTAATTGATTATATTCAAGACTAAGTCAGATAGATTTTTGATCTACGAGGGAGTAAAGGGTCCTGGGGGTTTGGGAAAGTGAAGTTAAAATCACAATCAGCTCAGTCAAGATCTTATTAAATGGCAGAGCCATTTCAATAGGCTGAATGGCCTGCTCCTATTTCTTGAGATCATTTTCCATCCCCCCCAATATGTTGACTTAAATCCCTGTCCCTGTAATCTCTGCCCACCTCTCCTCCCGAGTTTTGCCTCCTGTACTTTGCCCTGCCTCAATCCGACCATTAGCATTGTCCTGCCAGGAACACCTCAGCCTGGGAAGGCACGGGTGGCACAGTGGTTGGCATTGCTGCCTACGGTTCGATCCCGACCCCGGGTCACTGTCCGTGTGGAGGTTGCACATCCCCCCCCCCCCTCTCCCCGTGTCTGCGTGGATCTCACCCCCACAACCCAAATATGTGCCAGGGTAGGTGGATTGGCCACGCTAAATTGCCCCTTAATTAAGGAAAAAAAGAATTGGGAACCTTAAATTTTTTTTTTTTAATAAGTATTTTTTTAATCCTCAGCCTGACTTCACTTTCAAATGGTTTCACTTAGATGTTGCTTTTGGTGTCATCCCTGAACTGTTTTCCCAATTCCTGCTCCCCTGCCACCTCGGGCTGTTTTTCCGTTGTTTCCCTCCAACCCGGTAATATTGCCTTGTCTCCAGCCCTCCCTCTTCACCCTGCTCAACTCTCACTTCCAAGATCAGACTTCTCCAATGCTCTCCCTGTATCCATCTTTGATGAGCTACTTGTCCGGAGCGCTGCATTCCTATCATTAATCTAATCCGAGCAATCTTTGATGTTCACGCTGGTTGTAAAAGCAGGGAACTGATTAATTCCCAAGCTGTCAAGTCATTTCACTGGGGGGAGGGGGAATAAACAAGGTGAGAGTTTAGTGATTGTTTCTCTCTCTGTTTAAAGTGTTGCCTTTTCTTGGCTATTCATTTAGGTGGCAGCAGTCCGAGAAGGGATGTCTTGGATCATTCCGGTTCCCCTCCTTTCTCTCCTCACCGCTAAACAGTTGGAGCAAATGGTGTGTGGGCTGCCAGAAATCTCTGTGGAAGTCCTAAAGAAGGTAGTGCGATATCGAGAGGTTGACGAGCAGCATCAGCTGACCCAGTGGTTCTGGCAGACGCTGGAGGAGTTCTCCAATGAGGAGCGAGTTCTTTTCATGCGCTTTGTGTCTGGACGGTCCCGTCTGCCAGCCAACACTGCAGACATCTCCCAGCGGTTTCAGATTATGAAGGTTGATAGGGTAAGAACGATTTATTTTCTTCATCTGAGCATACAAGCAGGAAGCCTATTCACTGGGTTTAAAGTTGGGAGCTCCACTGCAGATTAACACTGCGAAGCTGCTGACATAACCACCATGTTGCAACAAACATGTGGCCTATCCAGTCCATATGTGTTTCCTCCACATGTGGGCAGTATGGTAGCACAGTGGTTAGCACAGTTTCTACACAGCTCCAGGGTCCCAGGTTCGATTCCCGACTTGGGTCACTGTGTGTGCGGAGTCTGCCCGTTCTCCCCGTGTCTGCGTGGGTTTCCTCCGGATGCTCCAGTTTCCTCCCACAGTCCAAAGATGTGCAAGTTGGGTGGATTGGCTATGCTAAATTGTCCTTGGTGTCCAAAGTTAGGTGGGGTTACAGGGACAGAGCAGAGGTGTGGGCTTGGGTAGGGTGCTCTATCGAAGGGCCGGTGCAGACTCAATGGGCTGAATGGCCTCCTTCTGCACTGTTAATTCTATGATTCTATGACTCACTGAGTCTAACCATGTCCCATAAGCAGTATGTGCTGGAGGTGGATACAATCTGCCTACTACACCCCTCTAACTGAAGGACTGTGGTTAGTATCGGGGTTATTTCAGGCTAATGATTTTTTGGTTTGTGATTGGAATTTGGGTGAGTCACCAGGAGGGAGAGTCAGCAGTAATTCAGGAGCTCGCTATTATCTGTGTATTTCTCTTGTCTGCCTATGGCAGGGGTCACTATTGGCTAAAGGAGGTACACGTGTTACCTTGCTAGGACCTTCTACTGAAATTGGAACGACTTAACAGAGCAAGCTTTCCTATTTCAACTTTTTGTAATATCAGCAGATGCATTTGCAATCCAAGATTTTGGGCCATAATAGATGAGATTAACATAAAATACAGCTCATTCCTAAGCCAGAAGTAAAACCATACACAATAAACCAAAACAACACTCGCCATCAATGTGATGAGTAAGAGTTACTGGGAAACTGTGAAGACAGAGATTTTCCTTCTGTCTCTGTTTTGATGCCAATATGTTTTGAGCAGCTAGGGGATTTGCAGGTTTAGAGCATATTCTCATGTTTAGAGCATACTCTCACAGCCTCTGCTGTGTTGCACTGTTATTTTGCTTGGTGGTGCTTCCTCGTCCTCCTCTGGTATATTTTGGAGGAGTCATTGTGGTTCGAATGATGTTCTGCTGCATCATCCTAAAGTGACAAAGCTTTGAGCGATGGTTTTCAGAGCATAATATTTCTTGACAGCTGGGCATAAATGCACCGAAAACCACTCGGGAAAACATGCTCAGCGTCACTAAAGCCTGCTTATTTGACCTCCAGATCGCAAGCTGTAACCCTACATTGTCCAAATCTTGAAGTCATCTTCTTCATTGCCACCCAATAACAAAGTTAACCAATCCTTAAACTGGCTTGAATCCTGTGCCGTTATCTCTTCAGTTAAAATAAATGCCCTGCTGAACATTCTCTTCTATTCACGTTGAAGATTTGCTGCAGTGTGTAGCCTCCGTCATCAATGAAGGCCTTCAACTGGCTGGCTTTAGCCACACTCACAGCTTTACCACTCACCCTGATGCCATGGAGGCTGTGGCATGTCTGGAGTCTATTAAACCATGACTTGCAATAAAGGTTTTGATGATAGAAGAACTCTGACCCTAACCTCCTTTCTGTTCCAGGTTGTTAAACAAAGCTCTTAGCCTTTCCTTTGACAGGCAATGTGTTAATAGGCATGTTTCTGGTCCTCAATCAATCCACACACACAATAATTGTCTCTCATTTTCTAACACGCTTCACCTGGTACGGGTGGTCATCGTAGCACTTAAAGAGAGATTGCACTTTGCCCACTAGCCTTTATCTGATCTTTTTACTTGATGGCGCACACAGTTGTCGACAAAAGTCCAATATGGCTGCTGCCTTCTCACCAGTGTCGTCGTCATAGCACTTCTAATTTCTGTTCTCATGTAATGGTTCACCTTTTCCTTTTGGTAGTAGAGTGCTTGTCATTTAATGCATGTTTGCTAGCAATCTTGCAGACTTAAACAGTCCATCGAATAGTATATCAAAGGCCTACACAAACACTGTGGTCACAAGCCTTTAAAGTATTTGGTGAGCGTGCAGAATGTCATGCCTGTTGAACAGTGGCTCAAAGGCCTGCTCGAGCGTTCTGTGTCAAATCCATCTTTCAGAGACTCGATGTGCCAACTGGCCACCTGCACTGTAGAGATTCAAAACCACACCACGCTAATCGAGATTACTTAAAATGGTGTATGGGTGTATTTCCGCTCCAGATGTATCTCTAATTGGCAACAATTTGATGCATTAATGAGAATACCTATAAACCTTCATTTTAAAGCGCCCTCATTCTGCATGTTTTGTGAAGTGTCCTACAGCCATGAAGATTGTTCTAGGGTTGTTAGCATCTTACCCCGTTGCAGGTTTTTATTTAGAAGGAATATCTTCCTGGGTCTGTTTTGGTATTCCAGCTCTCACCACTTAAAACATGCTAATTTTAAACCGGTATTCCCATAAATTGGCCATTAACCATTTGCGCTGATTTCATTTTTTAATGTCGTTGGTTATGTCATGTTATGTACTCTGGGATAACACAGGCTGCAACTGGATGCAGCTTTAACCAAAAGATACTCCAGACCTTGAAGTTAGTTCATCTGATTTCATAAGATGTTGAGGGGGCTAGATAGAGTGGACATTCAGAGACTATTTCCTCGGGTGGATGAAGCTGTTACAAGGGGGCATAACTATAAGGTTCTGGGTGGGAGATATAGGAGGGCTGTCCGAGGTAGGTTCTTTACTCAGAGGGTGGTTAGGATGTGGAATGGACTGCCTGCTGTGATAGTCGGACACTTTAGGATCTTTCAAGCGGTTATTGGATAGGCACATGGAGCACACCAGAATGACAGGGAGTGGGTTAGGTTGATCTTGGTTTCGGACAAAGCTCGGCACAACATCGAGGGCCGAAGGGCCTGTTCTGTGCTGTACTGTTCTATGTTCTATGATTTATTGAACCAGTAGCACAGTTCTCTGAGTTCGACTCTCTGCTAACCGAAGTGTGGTTACTCTGTCTGACTGAACCAGATTAGCTCTTAGCCACGTGCTGGAGGTGTGATACTGCACATACACCCTGACTCACTCTGTAGATGTTCATCAGTGGAAAGAGGCGGAGTGTGAGCGCCTCGTGCCTTTTATAGTGAGATACCACCCCTGCGTGTCCTGCCTGCTCATTGGTCATGTCCTGTTCTCTGTGTTCATTAGTTGCCTGTCTGTATATCATTATCTGCATGTCTGCATATCATGACAGGTTATAGGGTCTTTTGTGTTTTGTTCACCTAGAAACAGCTGTAACTGTTGAAACTAGTTCATTCCTTGTTAAGGAATACTTGTTACAATACAATTACCAGCCCCTTGTTACAATAGAATTACCAGCCCCATATAGTAACAGTGATACTAATCAAGAAGTTATGTCAACAAAGAAATCTCCGCCAGTGCATGCAGCAGATGTGCCTGGCACTCAGCGAAAGCTAATATAAAACTCATCAATATCCTGCGGAGGAAGCATCCTTAATCACATAAGCTGCTCTCATCGAGAAAAACGGAAATGCTTCTGTTATAATCCCAAATAGGTCGTTTTAAAACATTTACGATATTTAAAACTTTTCATTGGTCCAAACTTATTTGTTAAATTAAATCTGATCCTCCAAGACAAGCAAACAAAGTTGAGCCTTTGTTAATTCTATCATACTCTGAAATTATAGCTGCTATTTCCTGCCTGATTTGCTGTGCTGATGTGCTATTTCTAATTAAGTCTGCTATAAGCAGCTTTCAAGTCTACGCAAGAGGCCTTGGCAGCTGTAGTAACACCCAGAGTTTAAATATCTTTCCAGAAATGCTAATTACATACACTGATCATTTCTGCTGGCTTTGAGCGTGGCAATATTCTCTCCCTTGCCTCACTTTTTAAAGTTTTGACATTGCCACTTTGGGCAATAAAATTTGTCATATTGACCATTCTATACCATGGGCAAATCATATTCAAACACACCCACCATACGTAATGAGGACTGTATATGTGTGTAGTATGTGTGTATATTGTATTATGTACGTGGAATGTATATATATCCACAACAGATTTCCCTCCCTAAAAGGACACTGGTGAACAAGATGGGTTTATATAACAGCGGAATCTACTCTGTGGCCTGTTAGTGATAATCTTGTCACAAGTAGGCTTGCATTAACACTGCAATGAAGTTACCGGGAAAATTCCCATTCAGCCCAACACCTCCATACAGTGGAGTAGTGACAATGTCAGTAGAGTTGTCGAGGGGGAGCCAGCCACTCAGTTCAGGGGCAATTAGGGATGGGGAATGAATGCTGGCCCAGCCAGCAACACCTGCATCTCATGAACGGATAACATTTTTATAATGTTTACAGGCACATGAGCCTCCTCCCAGCCTATGCTGTCAAAACCTACTGTATATCCTGATCTTGAAAGTTTTTATCAAATGTGAGGATTATTACCAGTGAACTCACTGGGCTGCTAATCCGAGATGAACATATAAGAGGCACACGGTAATGGGAGTAATAATTATAACCTATATTAGTGTCACCAGGAGGCTGACATTAACACTGCAATGAGGTTACCGTGAAAATCCCCTCGTCGCCACACTCCGGCGCCTGTTCGGGTACACAGGGAGAATTCAGAATGTCCAATTCTCCTAACAGCACGTCTTTCGGGACTTGTGGGAGGAAACCGGAGCACCCGGAGGAAACCCACGCAGACACGGGGAAAATGCAGGCTCCGCACGGACAGTGAACCAAGCCAGGAATCGAACATGGGACATTGGAGCTGTGAAGCAACAGTGCTAACCACTGTGCAGCCGTGCGAGTAGGCCTTACCCCCTTGAGGCTGTTCGACTTCATCAAGATCATGGATCATCTGTGACCTAACTTCATACCCACCTTCATCCCATAGTTTTTAGTAACTTCCAAACTGAGTTTGATAGATTTTATAAAATCAGTTGATCCAGTGTCTGTCGCCATTTGCATAAGAAAGTTCCAAACTTCCATAAGCCTTTCCATGAAGTGTTCTCTAATTTTGCTCTTGAGAGGTCTGGCTCTAGTTTTTAGACTTTGGCCTCCTGGTCCTCGGTTCCTCAGCCAGCAGAAATTATTTCTCTCTCTCTATCCTATCTGTTTTCCTTAATATCTTGAAAACGTGAGTAAAATCGCCCCCCAGGCCTTATAAATTCCAGATAAAGCCGTAGTTTTGCTTAATTTCTCCTTGTAGTTTAACCCTTGGAGTCCAGGCATCTTTCGTGCAAATCTCCATGGTGCTTCTTCCGAAGCCAGTACATCCTTGCTCGGTCTCCAGGTGTGGACCAGGGCTTTGCGACTGAGCTATAATTTCGACCACATTCTGTTCTATTCCTCTGGATATAAAGACCAATGATCCAATAACCTTTCGGTCCAACGTGGATAACCTGCATTGAAATCAGTTTGCCCCTTGACTTAATACATCATTGTAATTTTATACTCCCATCTGCACTACTTACAATACAGCATATCGTTGTCATCAGCAAAATTGGATTTGTGGCTTTCTATCCCGTCATCTAAGTTAACGAATACAGTGAGTAGGTGAAGTCTCCGCACATCATCGGGAGACATCACTCGTCACACCCTGCCCATTATCCCCACTCTGTCTCCTTCTACTTGGCCAGTTTGCTAACCAGTTCGATAATTTTCCTTCAGTTCCATGAGCGTCAACTTTAGCTCACTGTCTCTTATGAGGGACTTCATTAAACGCCAATGGTAGTCCCATATAAATAACATCCCAAGACGTTCTCATCCACTACTTCAAAACTGTCCCCTCTTCAATACAACATTCAGTCAGATTGTGCAGGCATGATGTACCCTTTATAAATCCATGCTGGCTCTCTGAACAGCTGTAAGTTTTCAAGATGTTCAAGTCACAATCTTCTCCATGATAGATTAGTAATTTCCTGATCGCAGACTATGGACTGCTTCGATCAAACCCAGCTGAATGCTATCAGCGCTCCAACTTTTGTATTTTATTTGGAAAAATGATTAATTGCAAAAGTTACCTCCGCTTGATCCTCGGCTGCGACAGAAACATCTTTTACCTGTGTCGTTGACAGCGTGTCTTTCAGAAGCAGGGATAAAGTAACTTCATATGCAAGCTAACCCTTTGATACCCATCAAGAATGTGATTTGTCAGTTCATTAAATGGGTTGGTGTTGTTCTGATCTGCTCGAGTGGTTTATATTAAAGTCTGTAGTATAGATTTCTACCCTTCGTCTGACCAATTCTTACAATCCTGCGTCTTTTTTCCCCCACATTACAGCCTTACGACAGCTTGCCTACCTCACAAACCTGCTTCTTCCAGTTACGGCTACCCCCATACTCCAGTCAGGCAGTCATGGCCGAGAGGTTGCGATACGCTATCAACAACTGCAGGTCCATAGACATGGACAACTACATGCTGTCCCGCAACGTGGACAACGCGGAAGGCTCTGACACCGATTATTAATTCCCCGAACAACAATTGCTGTACCTGTGTGTGGGGAGGGGTGCGGGGAGCTAATGGTGTGCAAAGCCTTCTGGTATAGTAAGCGTAAGTGACTACTGCAGCTATAGTGAGAAGCCCAGAATATTTTAATTGTATATGTACTTGAAGAAAAATGAATGTGATAAATGTTATTGTTTGATTTTAATTTCAACTATAAGCCGGTTTAAAGAAAAACACCATTTCCCTGGTATTTGTTTTGTTAATTTTTTGATAAGTTTGCATGGAGATATTTTGGTGCATTTTTGAGAGTGGTATAGATGACCCCTGCCAGAGTTGGGGAGCTATAAAATTAAAGTTTAAAAGACAATGTACATTGTGTATAATTGTTCATGAGGGAGAGCAATTTTACATAAATATTCTTATATTTATTTTTGTTTTAATTTGAATTGCCTGTGCCGAGTTTCCTATCAGAATTACATCAAAGGAATAAAACGTTAATTTAAAATTGGTGTTGATGCGTAGCTTGAGGGGCCAAATGGCCTACTTGTAACTTGTACTTATTCATGCTCTTCTGATCGGGTTAGAACAGGGGAGGCCATTCAGCACGTCTTGCCTGCTCTCCGCAAGAAGCAACTAGCCTTGTCCCACTCCCCCTGCCTTTTCCCCGTAACCCTGCAAACGTTCATCTTGGGATAATTGTCCCATTCCCTTTCGATGGGCGCAAATGAAACTGCGCCCCCCACAGCTCTCTGGCAGAACGTTCCGGATCTGAATCACTCGCTGCATGCAAACGGTTTTCCTCATGTCACCATTGTTGGTCACTCGGCTGAAATCTTGTGCCCACTGGTTTGAGATCCTTCTGCCAATGCGTGCCGTTTCTTCCTGTCTACACTTCTGAAACCCTAACGGTTCTGAATCTATAAAAATCCCCTCTTACTCTGCTCATTTACTGGGGAGAACAGTCCCCAGCGTCTTCCAATCTACTCGGGTAACTGAAGTGCCTCATCCTGACACCATTCTGCAGCCTCTCTGATACCTTCCTAAAGTCTGGTGCCCAGAATTGGGTACAATATCCCAGCTGAGGCCACGCCAGTGTTTTATTTAGGTTCACCATAACTTCCTTGCTTTTGTAGTACTCTATGCCCCTATTTATAATGTCCAGAGCCCCCTGTGCTGTGTTAACCCTTCTCGCAACCTGTCCCCTTCAATGATTTGCACAAACCCAGAAGTTTAAGTTTTTGTGTGACTTTTAGGCGACGTGATCAGGGTTAATTGTGATGACTTTCGTTGGTGAACAGTTTGCCATCGTCCATTGCCTCGGCTCATATATGGAATGCAGAGACCATAGTATCAGAGGGCAGCCAATATTTTTACAGCAACTTTGATAGCAACATATGCTGAGCTAATGAAGGGCTCTGATTAAGAACAAGCCTGATACTGTTAAAATAGGAAGAACACTTTGAATGGTGGAGAATCTGAAATAAACTGAAAGCCTTGCCAATCAGTGCGGAGAAACGTTAACTAGTCTTTACGGAGGCTGGTTCACTTGCTTTGTAATGTTGTCATTCCCCTTTTCTAAGAGTGATTATTGTTTATTAGTTGAGGATTTGAATTTGTCTAGTACTGAATTTACAATATAATAGGACCAACCCTGCTTCAGTCAAACTAGTTTCATCAGTGGGTGATTCAAAATGCTTCAATAAGATTTTAAAAATTATTGCAGACAAAATTCTTCCAAGTAGCTGACACAGCTCTGAATCTCTGCTCCTGTATTACTGTTAACTTGTTACAACATACATGTCAACCATCAGTCTGTTGGTGCTTGCAGGTCCATTCCCCTCTCTCCTCCTCTGGAGTCTTGTTGCTAAAGTGATCCTGACTACTGGACAGTGTCGGCAGAATGTATAGAGACTAATCGAGATTACTTCCATTAGCGGCACTTGAGGGAAGCCCAAAGGGGAAGGATGTGAGCAAGGAATGTAGATGGAATGAGGTAAAGGAGAATGCCATTATTAATTTCATTGATGTGGGAAGACAGATGGCACTAATGGTAAAGGGAGAGAGAATGTTGAGTGGAAGATATATGGGAAATGGAAGATGTGTACAAACACGATTGGCAGGCAGACTGGTGGAACTTTCAACACAGTGGGGATGGAGAGGAGATGCCTATGGAGAGCTAAAACTCTGCAGCCTAAACTCTGGAATTCCCTCCTGAAGCCTTGCCACCATTCTCCCCTCTCTCAAGACGCTGCTTATAAACTTACTGCTTTAGCCAAGTTCCTAGCTACCCTTTTTTGTCTGATTGCATGCTGTGGACCACCTTGTGACGTTCTCCGTTAAAGGCACAATAAAAATGTTGGTTGTTGAAAGGGTGGGGAGTTGAATTGGATCCAGTGGAGTTAATTTTCACCTGTTCCCTGGACCATACGTGAGGAGCCCATTTATAGAAACTATTCGACAGGAAAATGGAGAAGTTCTGGGTCGGGCACAGTGCTAGTTTTACAGTTCACCAGTCAGTTTTAATTATGTGACCTGAATCTGGGGTGGGAGAAGTTGGAAGTAGAAGTACGTTGTTGAGGTACCCTTTAGGGAACTGATGGTTCATGCTGTGAAAATATCGCAAAGGTTTGACACCAGCCAGGACAAAGCAGCCACTTGATTGACACCCCACCCCACCACCTCAAATATTCACCACCGACCCACAGCGGCAGCCGTGTGTACCATCGACAGGATGCACTGCAGCAACTCACCAAGGCTCCTTTGACAGCACTTTCCAAACCTGCGACTTTTACCAACTCGAAGGACAAGGGCAGCAGACACACTGGAACATCACTCCATATCAGTTTACCTCCAAGCTCCACATCATCCTAACTTGAGAATATATCGCCGTTCCTTCACTATTGCTGGGAAACATCAGAAAATGCAATTTAAATCGATAACAAGGGATAGGTTCCGCCAGGGTTACACAAATTATAATCGCTCCGAAAATGTTAAAAGAAATCAAACCTCTTCTTAACTTCTGGGTAACCTACTCTCGCTCCCAGCCCAGCTGGAACCCACCCTGTTCAGACTGACCCAACTCTTCAACCTGGCTGGATCACCTCCGATTTTCTCTCCCACCCAACACCCGCCACTGCCCAAATTCAATCCACTTACCTTCTCCCTGGCCTGTCATTTTTCAGTCAGACCGTTAAACATACCTGTTTCGTATCAGTTGGTGCTGTTAAAAATGAAGGAGCGTGGCCCCTTTCACTCTTCGACTTGGCCAGACCTCCGAGGCAGCTGCTGGATCTCACCTGGCCAGCGTCAGAAGAATTTTGCCGCCGCAGGTAAGTGGATACAGGGTGTCAATCTGACATTGAGGACGTTCCGTTACTTAAAAGGGCGGTGGGAGGGGGTGAAGTGGTCGCAAGTAACTGAAATGGCAGACAACGAAGATGGTTCACTATCTTGGGTTGGCCAAGAGCTTTTCTCCTTCCCAACCAGTTAGTGCGAAGAGATCAGGACAGGCTGTTTAAGGCAAAATGAATGTTGTCCAAGTGCGCAAACATACAAAATGACAGGCCAGGGAAATTAGGCTGGTCTGTCACGACTGCCCAGGAAAATTGACAAACATGTGGTGAAATATTGACAATATTTGCAACGCCGGTTTTTCCTGAAAACACAAATTGACATTTAAATTGGCAATCTCATCGTGAGAGACATCAAGATCATTAGTGTTGAAAATCCAAGTGTTCTGACTGGTACTGGTCTGGCTGCTGGAATGTGGAAATGTTGCTATTTTCCATCGTGCTTTGGGATGGTGCAGACTGGGTGAGTAGCTATGTTAACACTCTGTGGATTCCCAGTTGCTTCTGCAGCATCACTGAAGTTGGAAGACCGTCTTTGTTTTGAGCAGGAACAATTAATTGCGCACATCCTGTTATCCATCATTTTTCACTCATTTACACTGAGCATTATTCACATTGACGTGGCGATTACCAGACGCTACCCAGAAGGCAAAAGAACATGAAAGGACAAGCAAGTGCTGCAAATGTTTGCTGAAAGAAGTGATTAGAAATGTTGAAATCTGCTACTTCAGAGCTAAGTGCCTTAAATGGTCTTTTCCAGAGAAGCCGTATCATCATTTAAATTTTGTAATGTGAAATTTTTTTTTTAAGATATTTTTTATTCTTTTTCACATTTTCTTCAAAATTTACACCCAACAATCAACAGTAACAAATACAACGTCAATCCCCTGGCCAGCAACAACAATCCCATCCTCCCACAAACATCAAATACAAAAGGAATCTGGAATCGTTCATCGTCACCATCAACATACACAGTCTCCCTCCCCCCACCCCTGTTGTTTGATGTCATCCAATTCTTGAAAGTGCATAATGAATAACGCCCATGAATTGTAGAACCCCTCCATCCTTCCCCTCAGTTCAATCTTCACCTTCTCAAGAGTCAAGAATTCCAACAGGTCCCCCCCCCCCCTGCCCCCAGGGCACAGGGTGGGGAGGTTGCTCTCCATCCCAACAGGATCCGCCTTTGGGCAATCAACGAGGCGAAGGCTGCAACATCTGCCTCCGCACCCGTTTCCAACCCCGGCTGGTCTGACACCCCAAATATGGCCTCCCGAGGGCCCGGGTCCAGTTTCACGTGCACCACTTTAGAGATTAGCCTAAAAATCTCCTCCAGCTTTGGACAGGACCCCAGCTTTGGACAGGACCAAAACATATGAACATAATTTGGGTCCTTCCACTACGTTCACGCACATCTTCTACCCTCTCAAAGAGCCGACTCATCCTCTCCATACACCACCTTCAGCTGTATCAGCCCCAACCTCGCGCACGAGGTAGGGGCATTCGCTCTCCGGAGACCCTCACACCAGAACCCCCCCTCCATATCCTCTCCCAGCTCTTCCTTCCACTTTAACTTGATCCCTTCCAGCGGTGCCTTCTCCTCTTCCAAAATAACCCTGTAAACCGCCGACATACCCCCTTGTCCAGTCCCCCTGTCGTCAGCACCTCCTTGAGGAATGTGGAGGCCGGCTCCACCAGGAAGCTCTGTATCTCCTTCTTGGCAAAGTCTCGAACCTGTATGTATCTAAATAATGTTGTGAAATTAAGCAATTTTGAAATGATTTTGTGCTTTCTGGACTATTGTTTCATCCTTATTCAGTACCTTAAGGGATGCTACATGTCTGTTGCTACCATTTAATAGCGCACTGCTGCCTCACAGTGCCAGGGACCCGGATCCAATTCCAGCCTTGGGTGACTGTGCAGTCTGCACGTTCCCTCTGTGGTTTCCTCCGGGTGCTCCGGTTCCCTCCCGCAGTCCAAAGATGTGCAGGTTAGGTGGATTGGCCACACCAAATTGCCCCTTGGTTTCAGGTTAGGTTATGGGGATAGGGGGTGGGATGGATGGGGGAGTGGGGATGGGCACGGTGCCCTTTCGCAGGGTCGTTGCAATGTAATTTAAGTATGTGATAAGACAGAAGCACAGCCAAGTTTCATTAATATTGTCACCAAATCTCTAACCCTTTACAAGGTGTAATGGGCTAGCTGGTCATCTCTGTTATTCTGTCGATTTGCTTTCTCCCTTAATAATCTTTATTAGTGTCACAAGTAGGCTTACATTAACACTGCAATTAAGTTACTGTGAAAATCCCCTAGTCGCCACATTCCGGCACCTGTTCGGGTACACGGAGGGAGAATTCAGAATGTCCAATTCACTATCAAGCACGTCTTTCGGGACTTGTGGGAGGAAACCGGAGCACCCGGAGGAAACCCTCGCAGGAACGGGGAGAACGTGCCGACTCCACACACACTGACCCAAGCCGGGAATCGAACCTGGGTCCCTGGTGCTGTTGTCTGACAAAACATGTCGCAAATCACCTGAACCCCTTTATTCCTCCATTTTATCTTAAAAAGATGGTTTAAAGCATAACCGTTTCAATGCATTGATCAATGAGTTGCTCTTTGGTTTTTTAAAATGCCTGCACAAGCATGATGGAAAAGACCAGCTGATGTACTCTGCCTGTTCCGTGGTGCTACTGAGCATGCTGTCCCTGATATGTCTATGGTGTCGCTACGTAACCCTTCCCTGTCCAGGTGATTCATTCTTGGGATGTTTGTTGACCATCTCTAATCGCCCTTGAGCAACTTCAGGCCAGCAGGTGTAGCTACACCCACAGGGTCGTTAGGCAAGGAATCTGACAGAGAAGGAACGGCGATTATAGAACTTGGAGGTGGTGCTCCATGCTTCTGTAGCCCTGGTTTAGACGGTAGAGGTGACAGGCTTGAAAGGTGCGAAGCCTTGGCAATTTGCAGTAGTGCATCTTGTAAATGGAACACATGATTCCTTCCAGTAACTTAACCAAAGCCAAGCTATGGGCTAGAAGGCAATGCTGATAGGGTTAGATAAAGAGGCTTTGGAAGAGGTTTGATTCGTGTATAAATATGGAGCTGACTTGAACTTTCTGGTTAATTCTTTATCATTTCTGACTTACTCGTTTTAATTTTTTTTTCATGGAATGGGCTGCACCGGCCAGCATTTCTTATCCATCCCCAATTGCCCTGAAAAGTTCAGTTCAAGATTCCCCACGTTGCTGTGGGTCTGGAGTCACATGTAGGCCAGACCAGACCAGGTAAGGAGGGCAGATTTCCTTCCCGAAAGGACATTAGTGAGCCAGATGAGTTTTAACAACAATCATAGTTACTGAGACTAGCTTTCAGTTCCCGATTTATTCATTGAATTTACATTGCCAGTTGCTTCAAAACAATCTATTTTAAACTCTTTCCTGGTTTATTTGAAGGGAGGGGTCAGAACTCTCACAATGCAGTCACATCAGCATTTGCCACCCACAGCAACTTTTGGGAATGATTCTAATGGTCTCTGCCCTTACTTTCTTCCCAGTTAAACTGCCCTCGGAAAATAGAAGTAACTTGTTAGCTGTGACTCCATGATCACAATCTCCCCTCCTACTGCTGAGACCAGGCTGCACTCCCAGGTTACAGCATCCTGAACAGAGCCAGAAAATCCAGGACATGAACCTCTGGCACCACCCAGTGGCCACCCTCCAAATACAACCGTTTCAGACTGTGCATCCGGTGATAATAATTTAGTCTCGAGATGATTTAGTCGTCTGAAATCTGAAAGAGGATCTAAATTAAAATTAGAGTGGCACAGTGCTTAGCACTGCTGCTTCGCGGCACGGCAGATGGAGTTTACAAAGAACAAAGAAATGTACAGCACAGGAACAGGCCCTTCGGCCCTCCAAGCCCGTGCCGACCATACTGCCCGACTAAACTACAATCTTCTACACTTCCTGGGTCCGTATCCTTCTATTCCCATCCTATTCATATATTTGTCAAGATGCCCCTTAAATGTCCCTATCGTCCCTGCCTCCACTACCTCCTCCGGTAGTGAGTTCCAGGCACCCACTACCCTCTGCGTAAAAAACTTGCCTCGTACATCTACTCTAAACTTTGCCCCTCTCACCTTAAACCTATGCCCCCTAGTAATTGACCCCTCTACCCTGGGGAAAAGCCTCTGACTATCCACTCTGTCTATGCCCCTCATAATTTTGTATACCTCTATCAGGTCGCCCCTCAACCTCCTTCGTTCCAGTGAGAACAAACCGAGTTTATTCAATCGCTCCTCATAGCTTATGCCCTCCATACCAGGCAACATTCTGGTAAATCTCTTCTGCACCCTCTCTAAAGCCTCCACATCCTTCTGGTAGTGTGGCGACCAGAATTGAACACTATACTCCAAGTGTGGCCTAACTAAGGTTCTATACAGCTGCAACATGACTTGCCAATTCTTATACTCAATGCCCCGGCCAATGAAGGCAAGCATGCCGTATGCCTTCTTGACTACCTTCTCCACCTGTGTAGCCCCTTTCAGTGATCTGTGGACCTGTTTAATCGGGACAAATGTGAGGTAATGCGTTTTGGAAGGTCTAATGCAGGTAGGGAATATACAGTGAATGGTAGACCCCTCCAGAGTATTGACAGTCAGAGAGATCTAGGTGTACAGGTCCACAGGTCACTGAAAGGGGCAACACAGGTGGAGAAGGTAGTCAAGAAGGCATACGGCATGCTTGCCTTCATTGGCCGGGGCATTGAGTATAGGAATTGGCAAGTCATGTTGCAGCTGTATAGAACTTTAGTTAGGCCACACTTGGAGTATAGTGTTCAATTCTGGTCGCCACACTACCAGAAGGATGTGGAGGCTTTAGAGAGGGTGCAGAAGAGATTTACCAGAATGTTGCCTGGTATGGAGGGCATTAGCTATGAGGAGCGGTTGAATAAACTTGGTTTGTTCTCACTGGAACGACGGAGGTTGAGGGGCGACCTGATAGAGGTCTACAAAATTATGAGGGGCATAGACAGAGTGGATAGTCAGAGGCCTTTCCCCAGGGTAGAGAGGTCAACTACTAGGGGGCATAGGTTTAAGGTGCGAGGGGCAAGGTTTAGAGTAGATGTAGGAGGCAAGTTTTTTATGCAGAGAGTAGTGGGTGCCTGGTACTCGCTGCTGGAGGAGGTGATGGAAGCCAGGACGATAGTGACATTTAAGGGGCATCTTGACAAATACATAAATAGGATGGGAATAGAGGGATACGGACCCAGGAAGTGTAGAAGATTGTAGTTTAGTCGGGCAGCATGGTCGGCATGGGCTTGGAGGGCCGAAGGGCCTATTCCTGTGCTGTACTTTTCTTTGTTCTTTGTTCTAGGGACTCTGGTTTGATTCCGGCCTTGGGTGACAGTCTATGGCGTTTGCACATTCTCTGTGGTTGCGTGGGTTACCTCCGACAGTCCAAAGGTGTGCAGATTAGGTGGATTGGATTGGTAAATTGTCACTCCATGTCCAAAGATTAGATGGGATTACAGGGATAGGGTGGGAAAGTGGGCCTGTGCTCTTTCGGAGGGTCGGGCAATGGGGCAAATGGCCGCATCCTGCACTGGAAGGATTCTATGATTCACTATTGCTGTGTAGTAATTAGAGGAGGAGCCCTTCACCCCCACCTGCTCTGAAAAATTAATTTTTGGAATGTAATGTAGTTCATCCAACCCTGAAATGTCAGAATTCCAACCCAACCATACAGGATCCAGTAGCTGCCATTAGGAATTTAACTCCTGCATGTTTACATGGACTAGTTTACTTGTGGGGCAGGCATTGTCAAAGTCGGGTGCGCAACCCACGGGTGGGTCGCAGGTGGGTGTCGGGTCACGGAGCCGTCCATCGCGGTGCTCCCAATCACGCAAATCCGCGCGCAACAGCCGCAGCAGTCGGCTTTTAATAATGTTGGCTGTGAGCGGCCTTCAAAATGGCCACGAACATATAAAATGCTGCCCCACTGCGCACCGGTGAGTGGGCAAGCAGGCGCAGTGCGGCCACATTTTTAAAAATCTGGTCGCCGGCATTGTTAAACGCTGGCTGCCAAAAGTTCGGGGAGAATGATGTGATTGGTTGCTGTCTGAACTTTGATGCTGATGAAGTGGAAGTCTCTTACTCCAAGAATGGTGAGTGATCCAACAATGGTTTCACCGCAGCTGAAACTTCAACCAAGGCATGTCAACTTTCTTAATCTTGATTTTCAAACATTCCAGAACAAAGTGCCTGCAGGTCGTATTTGGAAGCTTTATCCATTAATTGATTTTTAAGTGTTTTATTTTTTTACATTTTTAATTGTACTGTTCAGGTGAAATGTGAACCTCCAATTTCTAAAGGATGAAAACATTCAGTTTCTGCATATTTTTCCTGTTAACCTTTTCTCAAATAACACCACCGCCCCCCCCCCCCCCCCCCCGAACTTGTAAAAAAAAAAAGCCGGCTGCTGTGGCCCATGAATTTGCACAATCAGAGACGCAGATTTTTTTTTCTTAAATTTTAGAGTGCCCAATTCACATTTTCCAATTCAGGGGGGCAATTGCTCCATTTTGTCAGCCGCACACAAGGTAAGAGAAAATGGTGGTTCGCGAAGATCGGCCGGGTTGGAGAAAATGGGTCGCTGGGAAAAAAAAAAGTTTGAAAAACACTAATGTAGGGCAATGGAATAGAGTCATTGGATTTAAATAGACAACATGGGCTAAATAGTCGGTTTGATTCAGTGCTGGTAAAACTGCAGTTTTCAACTTTTGCAGAATGCCCGAAAGATTGCACAAGGCCAGACTCCAGCTCCTGGTGACCTGGAGGTAATGGACTGAATCCCATCGGCAGGTTCCACATTTGAATTGGAGCTTATTCACAGTGCAGTTAAGTTTATTTTTAATTTCTTGCAAGTACATTAATGACTCTAATCATACTTTAACACAGCAAAACTCATTGGTCACAGATTTTTCAGGTGGCAAACTTACATTTATATCTCAAAACACCTTGCAGCCAACGGAAGTACTTTTGAAGGCATTGCTGTCATGCTGGAAATTCGGCAGTCCATTTGTGCACAGCAAGCTCCCACAAAGAGCAATGCGTTAATGACTCAATCTGAATCCTAGATCTTGGCGTTCCTGCGTTTCCCCCCCCCCCCCCACCACACTGACCGCTGTGCCTGCAGCATTGCCTCCCACTTCTCTCCCATTCCTCCTGCAAGATGTGACCTTTATGATTAGTGGTTTGCTAGCCTGTCATAATGTCTCCTTACGGAGGAGGGGGGGCATGGTGGTTAGCACTGCTGCCTCAGTGCCAGGGACCTGGGTTCGATTCCAGCCTTGGGTGACTAGGTTTAGAGTTTGTACGTTCTCTGTGTCTGCGTGGGTTTCCTCCCAGTCCAAAGATGTGCAGATTAGGTGGATTGGCCAGGCAAAATTGTCCCTTAGTGTCTGAAAAGGTTAGGTGGGTTATGGGATAGGGTGTCAGTGTGGTCCTAGGTAAAGTGTTCTTCCAGTGGCTTGGTGGAGACTCGATGGGCTGAATGGCCTCCTGCACCGTAGGAATTCTACCATTGTGTCAAAATGTGATAACACTCCTGTGACACATTTTGGAACATTTTACTACATTTAAGGGTCATGCTGTAAGGCATTGTTGGTGCGGATCCTTTATCCGTACATCCAGAAACAAAACTCATCCAAAAACTAAACCTTTTTTGAGCAGACCACAACGCAAGCCAAAACGAACCTCACCAACCTTTTGAACAAGAAATCTGTGACCCAAGCGGATAAAATAAAAGACAAACTTGTACAACAAAAAAAGGTGATGAGGTAGGTGAAACTGGAAGAACTATTCAAGAATACCTCCCAGCAGAGCACATCAGGAGTCTTAACCCAAAAATATCTGAATACCAAAATGCAATTAGCCTCAAGAGTTAAGGAGCCCTGGCCACTGTCAAATACAAACGTGTTGCTGCGGGCAATTTGTCATTGGGTTTCCCATCAAACTCACTTCAAAACTAGAAGGAGCTTGGGAGTGACTCAGGGAGACGTTTCCTCTCGGCTGCTCCTGTGACAGGGTGGCTGTGATCAGGGCACTCTCATGGTGGGTGTCCCCCTGCCTCCCAGTGGCCCGCAAGATCGCCATCACCACTGAAATCGCTTCTTCAGTCCTTGCCCAAGGTCACCACGGTTATCCGGCTGATCGGGAATCATCTCGGCACTTCGCTCCGCGCTGAAGGACAGGGAGAGACGCTTCCTCCGGACCAGGTTTATCCCCTCCTGAGTGATATTCCGGCAGAAGTCCACATGGAAGGTGGCTAAGCTGCTTCCATAAATGGTCACTGCCTCCAGGGTTTTATCCGTCACTCTCGCACAGTTTTCCAGCTTCAGTGTTTTCAGGTGACTGCATCTCTGTAGGATTTGTACAATGAAGTCGTCGGTGAGGTGCCCACATCCTGAAAGTATCACTGAAAGCAAGTTCGGACACCTGGGAAAAGATTAGAGAATGAGTTAACTATGGACGGATCAATACAATTCATAATTACAGAACCCAACTGACCATATTAGCAATTGAAAGCTGAGTAACACTGGGGCATTGTTCCTCAACTCCTGGGATATAATGAACGAGTCTGATGCTAGCTCTAGATAATAGACACACAAAGACAATAACGGTGAACTCCCATCTTCCCCACCTGGCTGTGAATGTTACATTTTAAATCTTTCCAGTTCCGCGAGAGATAGAACATAACAGTGCAGTACAGGCCCTTCGGCCCTCGATGTTGCGACGACCTGTGAAAGCACTCTAAAGCCCATCTACACTATTCCCTTATCGTCCATATGTCTATCCAATGACCATTTGAATGCCCTTAGTGTTGGCGAGTCCACTACTGTTGCAGGCAGGGCATTCCACACCCTTACTACTCTCTGAGTAAAGAACCTACCTCTGACGTCTGTCCTATATCTATCTCCCCTCAATTTAAAGCTATATCCCCTCGTGCTAGACATCACCATCCGAGGAAAAAGGCTCTCACTGTCCACCCTATCCAATCCTCTGATCATGTATGCCTCAATTAAGTCACCTCTTAACCTTCTCTCTAACGAAAACAGCCTCAAGTCCCTCAGCCTTTCCTCATAAGATCTTCCCTCCATACCAGGCAACATTCTGGTAAATCTCCTCTGCACCCTTTCCAATGCTTCCACATCCTTCCTATAATGCGGCGACCAGAATTGCACGCAATACTCCAAATGACTACTATCATTGATTGTTGTGGATTTTCAGTGAGTAACTAGCCTCATCGGTTTGGAAGGATGTGGGCTTTAGTGCCACTCAGAGTTAATCGGGGACACTTGTAGAGAGGCAGAGAGATTTAGCGAGAGAATACCAGAGATTACTGCCCAGGCAGCTGAAGGTATGGCAGCCAATCACACGGGTGAAGTGTAGCCCAAATTAAAGCAAGAAAAGATCGTGGAGAATTTCAAAAATGTATCCTTTCACAGGGCATCGCTGGCTGGGGCAGCATTTGTTGCCCTCGAGGTGGTGGTGAGTTGTCTTCTTGACCCAACGCGGCAGTCCATGGGGTGCAGGTACACCCAAGGTGCTGTTAGGGAGGGAGTTCCAGGATTTTGCCCCAGCGACGGTGACGGAACGGCCAATATATTTCCAAATCAGGATGGTGGGTGGTCCGAAGGGGAACTTAAAGGCAGTGTTTTTGTTCATCTGCAGGGCTGGAGGAAGGTACAGAAAGGAATAGTGCACCCTATAGGATCTCCGCGCTCGAGCCATTTCAGAGCTGTGTCAAGAGCGGACACCTTTTGCACAGTCACAGAAAGGTGAAGCATCAAACAATATGTTCATTGACTTGGAAAGGGAAGGAGGTTAGAGATGAGAAGGTCGTTTCGCTCGGTCAGAATAGTCGAGGGTGGGCTTTTAGAGGACAGCAGCTTGGAAAGGGTGGGAGCATACTTCCGGGTGCGGCTATGCAGAGCTAGGACGCATGTTCGGTAGCTCCCACTTGGAACGGACTTTTGGGCTCTTTACAGGGGCCCCACGGCATTTGTTTGACATTTCCCGGTGTGGGAAGAAGACTGCAACATTCCCCCGACAGTGTCCCCCAGGAATGGTATGTCTCTTGGTTACCAGACCCGGCAGAAACAGTAAAAGATTTGGCTGTAACTGCAGGATAAACAGAGCCTCTTCCAGCATGCAGGCGGGAGGGAAGGGCAAGCTTAAAGCTGCAAGCTGACTTGAGGGCCTTTATTAAAGGTGAATTCTAGCAGCAGAGGGAACTGTGAAAAGATCTACCAAGGCCACTGAAGAAGTGGGGACGAGGCTTCCGGTGGCGGCCATGGAGGAGTAGGTCGCGCATTCGGCAGCTCCCGTCTGGGACGGACTCTCTGACCTTTTTCAGGAGTTTCCACAGACTTTTTGGGGCAGATTGGTGAAGCGAACACTGCCAAAAGGATTCCATCTTGAGACCTCCGGTTGCGGCTATGCGGAGCTAAGTCGCACATTTGGCGGCTCCTGCAAAAATGGACTTTTGGGCTCTTTTTCGACGTTTCCCGGTGTGGAAAGGAGTTAATTATAGCTCCCCGTCAGTATATGGCTTTAACTAGTGGGGCGACAAAAAAGGTGGTGGTGGACCAGAAGAAGGGAGGGAAGAAGGACAAAATGGCGGCAGGCGGAGACCAGGCAGCGTGGAGGCAGTGGGCGGAGGAGCAACAGGAGGGTATCCAGCGCTGCCTCAGAGAGATTAAAACGGACCTGCTAGAGCCGATGAAGGCTTCTATTGATAAGCTGCTGGAGACACAGATGGCCCAGGGGGTGGCGATCCGAGAGGCTCGACAAAAGATCTCTGACAATGAGGACGAGATCTTAGGCCTGGCGGTGAAGGTGGAGGCGCACGAGGCGCTCCACAAGAAATGGCAGGAGCGGTTTGAGGAGATGGAGAATCGGTCAAGGCGGAAGAATCTGCGGATTCTGGGCCTCCCGGAGGGGCTGGACATGGGGGCCTAGGTGGTCACCATGTTGAACTCGCTGATGGGAGCGGGGTCCTTCCAGGGGCCCCTGGAGCTGGAAGGGGCCCATAGAGTGCTGGCGAGAAGGCCCAAGGCTATTGAGCCTCCGCGGGCGGTGCTGGCGAGGGTCCATCGGTTCGTCGATCGGGAGTGTGTGCTCAGAAAGTTTGGCATGTTGCAGCCGGCGCGACTGTGGGTCACCTACAAGGACCGGCACCATTATTTTGAGTCTCCGGAGGAGGCGTGGGCCTTTGTTCAGGCCGAGAAGCTGGACACAGACTGAGGGTCAGGATGGGCGATTGGGGACTGCGGTGGATATGTTATGCCTATTTTTGGTTCGGCGGGGAGGTGGCCTTTGCATTGTTTTGGGTTTCTTTTTCTCTGTGTTTTTCTCTTTCGGGTTGGGGAGGGTGGATGGGGCGGGTTGGGGAGGGTGGATGGGGCGGGTTGGGCACTGTTTTGGTTGGTGGCAGGGCCTGGTAGGTGGAGAGCGCGGGCTTTTTTCCCGCGCCGAAGACTGGGGGTGTGGGGCCGGGGCGGGGAAGCGAGGATTGTTTCCCGCGCTGAGGGGGTAGGGGGAGAGTCTGTGGATGGGGAGCGGGAGAGGAGGGTGTGCCACACAATGGGAGGAGTTGAAGGGGAGGCGGGAGTGGCCAGTGTCAGCGGGAGTCAGCGGACTTGCGGAAGTGCAATGGGGGGAGTAAACCAGCTAGGATGTGTCCTAGCCGGGGGGGGAATAGAGTTGCTGCTGCTAAGGTCAAGGAGGAGCTGGAGCGGGGGGGGTGGTCGAGACGGGGGTATGCCGCTGTGGGGAACGGGCCGGGTGTGGGGTGCGGGTGCATGGCTGGCCGAGGAGGGGTCATGGCTAGTCGCCGGGGGAGGGGGGGCGGGTAGCCCCCTGATCCGGCTGATAACCTGGAATGTAAGGGGACTGAATGGGCCGGTTAAGTGGGCCCGGGTGTTCGCGCACCTGAAGGGGCTCAACGCGGATGTGGTTATGCTCCAGGAGACACACCTGAAGGTGGCAGACCAGGTAAGACTGAGGAAAGGGTGGGTAGGTCAGGTGTTTCATTCGGGGCTAGATGCCAAAAATCGAGGGGTGCCGATCTTGGTGGGAAAGAAGGTGTCATTCGAGGCGTCGAGCATTGTGGCAGCTCATGGCGGTAGGTACATAATGGTAAGTGGTAAGTTGCAGGGAGAGAGGGAGGTACTGGTCAATGTGTATGCTCCGAACTGGGACGATGTGGGTTTTATGCGTCGTATGTTGGGTCGGATCCCAGACTTGGAAGTGGGGGGCCTGACAATGGGGGGGGGGGGGACTTTAACACGGCGTTGGATCCGGCACTGGATCGCTCCAGGTCTAGGACGGGTAGGAAGCCGGCGGCAGCTAGTGTTGAGGGGATTTATGGACCAAATGGGAGGGGTGGACCCTTGGAGATTTGCAAGGCCCGGGGCTAGGGAATTTTCATTCTTCTCACATGTCCATAAGGCTTATTCTCGAATCGACTTTTTCATTTAGGGCGTTGATAGCGAGAGTAGAGGATACCGAGTATTCGGCAATAGCCATTTTGGACCACGCCTCGCATTGGGTGGACTTGGAGATGGGGGAGGAGAGGGACCAGCGCCCGCTGTGGCGCTTGGAGGTGGGGCTGTTGGCGGACGAGGAGGTGAGCGAGTGGGTCCGATGAAGTATAGAGAGGTACTTGGAGACCAACCACAACGGGGAGGTCCGAGTGGGGATGGTATGGGAGGCACTGAAGGCGTTGGTGAGGAGAGAGTTGACCTCCATTAGGGCCCACAAGGAGCGGGGGGGGAGAGGCTGGTGGGGGAGATGGTGAGGGTAGACAGGAGGTATGCGGAAGAGCCTGAGGAAGGATTGTTGAGGAAGAGGCGCTGCCTCCAGGCCGAATTCGACCTGGTGACCACCAGGAAGGCGGAGGTACAGTGGAGGCAGGCCCAGGGGGCGGTCTACAAGTATGGGGAAAAGGTAAGCCGGATGCTGGCGCATCAGCTTCGGAAGCGGGACGCAGCTAGGGAGATCGGGGGAGTTAAGGACAGGGGAAGGAGCGTGGTGCGGAGTGGGGTTGGCATCAATGGGGTCTTCGGGGACTTCTACGAGGAATTGTACCGATCCGAGCCCCCACGGGAGAAGGGAGGGATGGGCCGTTTCCTGGACCAATTAAGGTTTCCAAAGGTGGAAGAGGGACTGGTGGCGGGACTGGGGGCCCTGATTGGGCTGGAGGAGCTGATCAAAGGGATAGGAAGCATGCAGGCGGGGAAGGCACCGGGGCCGGACGGTTTCCCGGTCGAGTTCTATAAAAAATATATGGACCTGTTGGGCCCATTGTTAGTTAGGACCTTTAATGAGGCAAGGGAGGGGGGGCTTTACCCCCGACGATGTCCCGGGCACTGATCTCCTTGATCCTGAAGCGGGACAAGGATCCCCTGCAATGTGGGTCTTACAGACCGATTTCCTTGCTAAATGTAGCTGCCAAGGTGCTGATGAAGGTCTTAGCCACGAGGATTGAGGATTGTGTGCCGCAGATCATCCATGAAGACCAGACGGGGTTTGTGAAGGGGAGATAGTTGAACGCGAATGTGCAGAGGCTTTTGAACGTTATCATGATGCCGGCGAGGGGGAGGCGGAGATAGTGGTGGCGATGGACGCTGAGAAAGCCTTCGATAGGGTAGAGTGGGGGTACCTGTGGGAGGTGCTGAAGAGGTTCGGGTTTGGGGAGGGGTTTGTTAGGCTGTTGTACGAGGTCCCAATGGAGAGTGTGGCCACAAATAGGAGGAGGTCCGAGTACTTTCGGTTGCACCGAGGGACGAGACTGGGGTGTCCCCCTGTCCCCACTGCTCTTCGCACTGGCGATTGAACCCCTGGCTATGGCACTGAGAGAGTCGAGGAACTGGAGGGGGTTGGTGCGGGGTGGGGAGGAGCATAGGGTGTTGCTTTATGCGGACGACCTGCTGCTTTATGTGGCGGACCCGGTGAGAGGAATGCCAGAGGTAATGAGGATCCTCAGGGAATTCGGGGACTTTTCGGGATACAAGCTCAATATGGGGAAGAGCGAGCTGTTCGTAGTTCAGCTAGGGGACCAGGAGAGGGGGATTGGCGAGCTCCCACTAAAAAGGGCGGAGAGGAGCTTCAGATATTTCGGGTCCAGGTGGCCAGGATCTGGGGGGCCCTGCATAGGCTTAACTTTACAAGGCTGGTGGAGCAAATGGAGGAGGAGTTCAAGAGGTGGGACGCGTTGCCGCTGTCCTTGGTGGGTAGGGTGCAGTCAATCAAAATGACGGTGCTCCCAAGGTTTTTGTTCCTGTTCCAGTGCCTCCGTGTTTATCCCAAAGGCTTTTTTCAGGCGGGTTAACAGGAGTATAATGGGGTTTGTGTGGGCGCGAGGGACTCCGAGGGTGAGAAGGGTGTTCCTGGAGCAGAGTAGAGATATGGGGGGGGGGGCTGGCGCTGCCCAACCTCTGTGGGTACTACTGGGCCACCAATGCGACAATGGTGCGCAAGTGGGTGATGGTGGGGGAGGGGGCTGCACGGAAGAGGCTGGAGATGGCATCCTGTGTGGGTACGAGTCTGGGGGCGCTGGCAACGCCGTCGCTGCCGCTCCCTCAAAGGAGGTATACCACGAGCCCGGTGGTGGTGGCGGCCCTCAAAATCTGGGGGCAGTGGAGGCGGCATTTTGGGGGGTGGGGGTGGGGGGGGGGGGGGGCCTCGTCATGGGCCCCATTACAGGGGGACCACCGGTTCGCCCCAGGAAGAACAGGTGGAGGGTTTTCGGGGTGGCACAGGGCAGGGATATGAAAGTTGGGGGACCTGTTTGTGGACAGGAAGTTCGCGAGCTTGGGTGAGTTGGAGGAGAAGTATGGGCTCCCCCTGGGGAACACCTTCAGGTACTTACAGGTAAGGGCATTTGCCAGACGGCAGGTGGTGGAATTCCCGCGGTTACTGCCACACACAGTACAGGACAGGGTGCTCTCGGGGGGGTGGGTGGGATTGGGGAAGATCTCGGCAACTTACCAGGTGATGCAGGAGGAGGAGGAGGCCTTGGTGGTGGAGTTGAAAGGTAAGTGGGAGGAGGAGTTGGGAGAGGAGATCAAACAGGGGACGTGAGCAGATGCCCTCGGGAGGGTGAATTCTTCCTCTTTGTGCGCGAGGCTCAGCCTCATACAGTTTAAGGTGCTGCACAGGGCACACATGACCGGGACAAGGATGAGCCAGTTCTTTGGGGGTGAGGACAGGTGTGTTAGGTGCTCAGGGAGCCCAGCAAATCACACCCATCTGTTTTGGGCATGCCCAGCGCTGGAGTAATTTTGTAAGGGCGTAGCGAGGACGGTAGAATCCAGGGTCAGACCGGGCTGGGGGCTCGCAATATTTGGGGTGGCAGAGGAGCCGGGAGTGCAGGAGGCGAAAGAGGCCGGAATTCTGGCCTTTGCATCCCTGGTAGCCCGGCGAAGGATTCTCCTTCAGTGGAAAGATGCGAGGCCCCCAAGCGTGGAATCCTGGATCAGCGATATGGCAGGGTTCATTAAATTGGAGAGGGCGAAATTCGCCTTGAGAGGGTCGGTACAAGGGTTCTTTAGGCGGTGGCAACCGTTCCTAGACTTCCTGGCAGAACGGTAGACATTGGTCAAGGTGGATGGTCAGCAATGCAGTGGATGAAAAGAACGGAAGGTGAGAGGACACAAGGGAGGAATAGGAGGACAACCCAAGAAAGAGCGAGGGAGGAGGAGGGGAAAGACGTTGGGGAAGCTCGGCAGAGTGGGATAGGGGTAAGGCGGGAAGCAGCAGGGCAGCTGAATGGATGGTCTTGATCACAGCAACACAGGAATCCATGAGCTTCTCAAACTTGTTGGAAGTGCGAGGAGAGGGGGGGGTGGCGAAGAGGGGGGTTGAAGAAGACAAAGTGTTGTGGAGAACAGAAGCCAGGGGTTGACGGCCACTCCACGATGATCCTGGAGCCATGAGCAGTTTTTGGGAGGAGGGCTGTGCATTATGAATTGATGTGATGAATGGTTAAATGTCTTCAATGGAATAGACACCATTACACATCCCTACACAACCTCCATCGACAGATCACATTTTTCAAAATACAGAAGAAATATTTTACACCATTTGCCCAATAATGTACCAGGTAAAGACGATTAGTCCAATCGTAGAAAGTTACAATATCAAACGGTGCCCGGGATTAGGCCTGTCTGATGCAGAATTAACGGACTGGAGCTGCCTCCATCCCCAGGTCACTGTCCGTGTGGAGTTTGCACATTCTCCCCGTGTCTAAGTGGGTCTCACCCCATAACCCAAAGATGTGCAGGCTAGGTGGATTGGCCACATTAAATTGCCCCTTGGAAAAAAGTAATTGGGTACTCTAAATTTGTTGTTAAAAATTGAACATGGAAGGTTTTTAGGAGAAACTTGGACTGCGAGATGTGGAGGGGCAGAGGACCTGACCGTAGGCAGCTCATTGCTATCAGCTCTGAGGAACAGTTGTACTGGACTCGAAACATTCACAGTTTCTCTCTCCACACACGCTGCCGGACCTGCTGAGCTTTTCCAACCATTCGGTTTTTATTTCCGATTTCCAGTATCTGCAGTGTTTTTGCTTTCATTATACGGCCACAACTGTTTTCACAGAATCTCAACAGTGCAGAAGACCATTCGGCTCATTAGCTCTCCAACACAGCACCCCACCTAGGCCCCTGCCCCATCCCCGCAAGCCTCTAACCTTTGGACACCAAGGGCAATTTATCATGGCCAATCCACCTAACCTGCACATCTTTGGACTGTCGGAGGAAACCCACGCACACGCGGGGAGGACGTGCAGTCACCCAAGGCTAGAATTGAACCTGGGTCCCTGATGCTGTGAGGCAGCAGTGCTAACCACTGTGCCACCCTTTTGCACAAAGGATATCAATAAGCTAATCGACATTAAAATGGTCTGCTCAGAGAAACTTGAAAATAAACCATTTACACTTCCACCAACCTGTTACTTATTTCAATTAAGAAGTTGTTGACAAGATTTTGATGTCGGCTACAAATGTCCCTCTGGAAGCTGCTTTTCAGCCAGTCCTCAATGTTGCAGACTTTGACCCTGCTGGAGTGCCAGCAGATGGACAGTGAGCGTAACGCGGGGCTCAGCAGGAAGTTATCCTTCTTGAGTTCTGACGGCGAAGAGAAACACAGCAGAGACCATAGAGCTGGGTCACGAAAGGCCTCACAGAGCACTTGGCAAGTTCGCGACAGGCTCCTTCTGTCCTCTTTGTCCAGGAATGAGAAAATATGAAGCAGGCATTCTCGGTTTAACTCGGTTATCTGCATCTGAAGGAGGTTGTCGAATCCAGACTGGAACGAGTGAACGAATTATAAATGTCTGTGCCCGGAGAACTCTGCATCATTCCAGACTCAGCACAAACCTGGACATATATGGATTAGGAATGTAATCTGTTCTGAGGGTGACAACTGGTGTTTAAATATAGAAACTTGCACGTCCCACAGAGTTCAACATCACTCGGGAAGATTAAGAATGGGCAAGTGGAGGGGTGACCTGGAGGGGTAAATGTTTCCCTACAATATACATGAAATACTTAACCCAAATTCTTAACAACTTCATACATGTTTAATGCAGTCGTTTATGGCAGATTAAACTCCCATCAGGATTTTACTTTGTTAGTTCACTACTTTAGTTAAATAGTGTTATTTATCAGCTATTGTGTTATTTTTTATGTTGATTTGTAAAGTGGAAAAATTGTGTTTGAAAACTTTAATAAAATATATATATTTTTTAAAACTCCCATCAGGATTTAACTGGCTATCGTCAAGCACACACTTCTTACCCACACACCCACAAATTACAATTTCTTTGTGACTGGATTTGTAATCATTGCTAATGCTAAAGACACCAGAGGAGAGGATTCAATCGCAAACTTTGCCTGTCAGGCCGCCCCGCCACTCAAACACAGATCTGCAAAACAAGAGGTTGGCAATACATGGGCACAGGGTCAGTGCTAATAACGGGGACACGGCATGGGCACAGGATCAGTGCTATTAACGGGGACACTACATGGGCACAGGGTCAGTGCTAATAACGGGGACACGACATGGGCACAGAATCAGTGCTAATAACGGGGACACGACATGGGCACAGGGTCAGTGCTAATAACGGGGACACGACATGGGCACAGGGTCAGTGCTAATAACGGGGACACGACATGGGCACAGGGTCAGTGCTAATAACCGGGACACTACATGGGCACAGGGTCAGTGCTAATAACCGGGACACTACATGGGCACAGGGTCAGTGTTAATAATGGGGACACTACATGGGCACAGGGTCAGTGCTAATAACGGGGACACGACATGGACACAGGGTCAGTGTTAATAACGGGGATACTACGTGGGCACAGGATCAGTGCTAATAACGGGGACACGACATGGGCACAGGATCAGTGCTAATAACGGGGACAATACATGGGCACTTGATCAGTGCTAATAACGGGGACACTACATGGGCACAGGATCAGTGTTAATAACAGGGATACTACGTGGGCACAGGATCAGTGCTAATAACGGGGACACGACATGGGCACAGGGTCAGTATTAATAATGGGGACACTGGGCATGGTCAGTGTTAATAACGGGGGCACTTCATGGGCATAGGGGCAGTATTAATAACGGGGGCACTACATGGGCACAGGGTCAGTGCTAATAACCGGGACACTACATGGGCACAGGGTCAGTGTTAATAACGGGGACACTACATGGGCACAGGGTCAGTGCTAATAACGGGGACAAGACATGGACACAGGGTCAGTGTTAATAATCGGGACACTACATGGGCACAGGGTCAGTGTTAATAACGGGGACACTACATGGGCACAGGGTCAGTGCTAATAACGGGGACACTACATGGGCACAGGGTCAGTGCTAATAACGGGGACACGACATGGACACAGGGTCAGTGTTAATAATCGGGACACTACATGGGCACAGGGTCAGTGTTAATAACGGGGACACTACATGGGCACAGTGTCAGTGCTAATAACGGGGACACTACATGGGCACAGGGTCAGTGCCAATAACGGGGGCACTACGTGGGCACAGGATCAGTGCTCACGGTTACACTACGTGGGCACAGGGTCAGTGCTAATAACGGGGACACTACGTGGGCACAGGGTCAGTATTAATAACGGGGACACTATGTGGGCACGGTCAGTGTTAATAACGGGGACACTACATGGGCACAGGATCAGTGCTAATAACGGGGACACTACGTGGGCACAGGGTCAGTATTAATAATGGGGACACTGGGCATGGTCAGTGTTAATAACGGGGGCACCTCATGGGCATAGGGGCAGTGTTAATAACGGGGCACCTCATGGGCATAGGGGCAGTGTTAATAACGGGGACACTACATGGGCACAGGGGCAGTGTTAATAACGGGAACACTACATGGGCACAGGGTCAGTGCTAATAACGGGAACACTACGTGGGCACAGGTCAGTATTAATAACGGGGACACGACATGGGCACAGGGTCAGTGTTAATAACGGGGACACTACGTGGGCACAGGGTCGGTATTAATAACGGGGACACGACATGGACACTACATGGGCACAGGATCAGTGCTAATAACAGGGACACTACATGGGCACATGGTCAGTATTAGTAACGGGGACACGACATGGGCACAGGATCAGTGCTAATAACGGGGACACTACGTGGGCACAGGGTCAGTATTAATAATGGGGACACTGGGCATGGTCAGTGTTAATAACGGGGGCACTTCATGGGCATAGGGGCAGTGTTAATAACGGGGACACTACATGGGCACAGGGGCAGTGTTAATAACAGGAACACTACATGGGCACAGGATCAGTATTAATAACGGGGACACTACGTGGGCACAGGGTAGGTATTAACGGGGACACTACGTGGTCATGGGGCAGTGTTAATAACGGGGAAATTACATGGACACAGGGTCAGTGCTAATAATGGGGACACTACATGGGCACAGGGTCAGTGTTAATAACGGGGACACTACATGGGCATAGGGGCAGTGTTAATAACGGGGACACTACATGGGTACAGGATCAGTGCTAATAACAGGGACACTACCTGGGCACAGGGTCAGTGTTAATAACAGGGACACTACATGGGCACAGGGTCAGTGCTAATAACGGGGACACTACGTGCGCACAGGGTCGGTATTAATAACAGGGACACGACATGGACACAGAGTCAGTATTAATAACGGGGACACTACATGAACACAGGATCAGAGCTAATAACGGGGACACTACATGGGCACAGGGTCAGTGCTAATAACGGGGACACGACATGGACACAGGGTCAGTGTTAATAACCGGGACACTACATGTGCACAGGGGCAGTGTTAATAACGGGGACACTACATGGGCATAGGATCAGTGCTAATAACGGGGACACTACGTGGGCACAGGTCAGTATTAATAACGGGGACACAACATGGGCACAGGGTCAGTGCTAATAACGGGGACACTACGTGCGCACAGGGTCGGTATTAATAACGGGGACACAACATGGGCACAGGGTCAGTGCTAATAACGGGGACACTACATGGGCACAGGATCAGTGCTAATAACGGGGACACTACATGGGCACAGGGTCAGTATTAATAACGGGGACACAACATGGGCACAGGATCAGTGCTAATAACGGGGACACTACATGGGCACAGGGTCAGTATTAATAACGGGGACACAACATGGGCACAGGGTCAGTATTAATAACGGGGACACTACGTGGTCATAGGGGCAGTATTAATAACGGGGACACAACATGGGCACAGGGTCAGTATTAATAACCGGGACACTACATGGGCACAGGGTCAGTGTTAATAACGGGGACATTACATGGGCACAGGGTCAGTATTAATAACGGGGACACAACATGGGCACAGGGTCAGTATTAATAACCGGGACACTACATGGGCACAGGGTCAGTGTTAATAACGGGGACATTACATGGGCACAGGGTCAGTGCTAATAACGGGGACACTACATGGGCACAGGGTCAGTGTTAATAACGGGGACACTACATGGGCATAGGGGCAGTGTTAATAACGGGGACACTACGTGGGCACAGGGTCAGTGTTAATAACAGGGACACTACATGGGCACAGAGTCAGTATTAATAACGGGGACACTACATGGGCACAGGGTCAGTGTTAATAACGGGGTTTAAACTAAAGATTGGGGGGGGGGGGGAAGGGAAAGTCAGGGAACCAAGAGGTGAAGTAATCAGTGGGAAGCGTAGCTGCTTAGGAATACAAAAAAGCACGAAAAGACAAAACTCAGGAGAGGTTACGATAGTCGCCATCCCACAAAATATGACAGTGTGTATGGAAAGGCTCAGTAAACCAAGGTCCACCACACTAAGAAAACAAAAAGGGACGGTCAATAGAGAATTAAAGGTGCTATATTTAAATGCGCTCAGTGTACGGAACAAGGTAGATGAGCTTGTGGCCCAGATTGTGACTGGCAGGTATGATGTGGTAGGCATCACAGAGACATGGTTGCAGGGGGTTCAGGACTGGCATTTAAACATCCAGGGATTCACAACCTATCGAAAAGACAGAGAGGTGGGCAGAGGGGGCGGGGTTGCCTTGTTAATTAGGAATGACATTAAATCAATAGCACTAAACGACATAGGGTCAGATGATGTGGAGTCTGTGTGGGTAGAGTTGAGGAACCACAAAGGCAAAAAAACCATAATGGGAGTTATGTACAGGCCTCCTAACAGTGGTCAGGACCGGGGGCACAAAATTCACCACGAAATAGAAAGTGCATGTCAGAAAGGCAAGGTCACAGTGATCATGGGGGACTTCAATATGCAGGTGGACTGGGTAAATAATGCTGCCAGTGGACCCAAGGAAAGAGAATTCATTGAATCTTTACAGGAGGGCTTTTTGGAACAGCTTGTGATGGAGCCCACGAGGGAACAGGCCATTCTGGACTTAGTGTTATGTAATGAGCCTGACTTGATTAAAGATCTTAAAGTAAGGGAGCACTTAGGAGGCAGTGATCAGAATATGGTAGAATTCAATCATTCAATCTCCAATTTGAAAGAAAGAAGGTAGAATCAGACGTAAAGGTGTTACAGTTAAATAAAGGTAACTACAGGGGCATGAGGGAGGAACTGACGAAAATCGACTGGGAGCAGAGCCTAGTGGGAAGGACAGTAGAACAGCAATGGCAGGAGTTTCTGGGAGTAATTGAGGACACAGTACAGAGGTTCATCCCAAAGAAAAGAAAGGTTATCAGAGGGGGGATTAGGCAGCCATGGCTGACAAAGGAAGTTAGGGAATGCATCAAAGCAAAAGAGAAAGCCTATAATGTGGCAAAGAATAGTAGGAAGTCAGAAGATTGGGAAGGCTACAAAAACAAACAGAGGATAACAAAGAGAGAAATAAGGAAAGAGAGGATCAAATATGAAGGCAGGCTAGCCAGTAACATTAGGAATGATAGTAAAAGTTTCTCTAAATACATTAAAAACAAACGGGAGGCAAAGGTTGACATTGGGCCGCTCCAAAATGACGCTGGTAATTTTGTGATGGGAGACAAGGAAATAGTTGAGGAACTAAATAAGTACTTTGCGTCAGTCTTCACAGTAGAAGACACGAGTAATATCCCAACAATTCCGGAGAGTCAGAGGGCAGAGTTGAATATGGTAGCCATCACAAAGGAGAAAGTGCTAGAGAAACTAAGAGGTCTAAAAATTGATAAATCTCCAGGTCCAGATGGGCTGCATCCTAGAGTTCGAAAGGAGATAGCTGAAGAAATAGTGGAGGCGTTAGTTATGATCTTTCAAAAGTCACTGGAGTCAGGGAAAGTCCCAGAGGATTGGAAAATCGCTGTTGTAACCCCCCTGTTCAAGAAGGGAACAAGGAACAAGATGGAAAATTATAGGCCAATTAGCCTAACCTCGGTTGTTGGCAAGATTCTAGAATCCATTGTTAAGGATGAGATTTCTAAATTCTTGGAAGTGCAGGGTCAGATTAGGACAAGTCAGCATGGATTTAGTAAGGGGAGGTCGTGCCTGACAAACCTGTTAGAGTTCTTTGAAGAAATAACAAATAGGTTAGACCAAGGAGAGCCAATGGATGTTATCTATCTTGACTTCCAAAAGGCCTTTGATAAGGTGCCTCACGGGAGACTGCTGAGTAAAATAAGGGCCCATGGTATTCGAGGCAAGGTACTAACATGGATTGACGATTGGCTGTCAGGCAGAAGGCAGAGAGTTGGGATAAAAGGTTCTTTTTCGGAATGGCAACCGGTTACGAGTGGTGTCCCGCAGTGTTCAGTGTTGGGGCCACAGCTGTTCTCTTTATATATTAACGATCTAGATGGCGGGACTGGGGGCATTCTGGCTAAGTTAGCCGATGATACAAAGATAGGTGGAGGGGCAGGTAGTATGGAGGAGGTGGGGAGGCTGCAGAAATATTTAGACAGTTTAGGAGAGTGGTCCAAGAAATGGCTGATGAAATTCAACGTGGGCAAGTGCGAGGTCTTGCACTTTGGAAAAAAGAATAGAGGCGTGGACTATTTTCTAAACGGTGACAAAATTCATAATGCTGAAGTGCAAAGGGACTTGGGAGTCCTAGTCCAGGATTCTCTAAAGGTAAACTTGCAGGTTGAGTCCGTAATTAAGAAAGCAAATGCAATGTTGTCATTCATCTCAAGAGGCTTGGAATATAATAGCAGGGATGTACTTCTGAAGCTTTATAAAGCATTAGTTAGGCCCCATTTAGAATACTGAGAGTAATTTTGGGCCCCACACCTCAGGAAGGACATACTGGCACTGGAGCGGGTCCAGCGGAGATTCACACGGATGATCCCAGGAATGCTAGGCCTAACATACGATGAACGTCTGAGGATCCTGGGATTATATTCATTGGAGTATAGGAGGTTGAGGGGAGATCTAATAGAAACTTACAAGATAATGAATGGCTTAGATAGGGTGGATGTAGGGAAGTTGTTTCCATTAGCAGGGTAGTCTCGGACCCGGGGGCACAGCCTTAGAATAAAAGGGAGTCACTTTAGAACAGAGATGAGGAGAAATTTCTTCAGCCAGAGTGTGGTGGGTCTGTGGAATTCATTGCCACAGAGGGCGGTGGAGGCCGGGACGTTGAGTGTCTTTAAGACAGAAGTTGATAAATTCTTGATTTCTCGAGGAATTAAGGGCTATGGAGAGAGAGCGGGTAAATGGAGTTGAAATCAGCCATGATTGAATGGTGGAGTGGACTCGATGGGCCGAATGGCCTTCCTTCCGCTCCTATGTCTTATGGTCTTATTGACACTACATGGGCACAGAGTCAGTATTAACAGGGACGCTACATGGGTACAGGGTCAGTGTTAATAACGGGGACACTACATGGGCACAGAGTCAGTATTAACAGGGATGCTACATGGGCACAGGGTCAGTGTTAATAACAGGGACACTACGTGGGCACAGGATCAGTGCTAATATCGGGGACACTACATGGGCACAGGGTCAGTGCTAATAACGGGGACACTCCATGGGCACAGGGTCAGTATTAATAACGGGGACACGACATGGGCACAGGGCCAGTGCTAATAACAGGGACACTACGTGGGCACAGGATCAGTGCTAATATCGGGGACACTACATGGGCACAGGGTCAGTGCTAATAACGGGGACACTACATGGGCACAGGGTCAGTGCTAATAACGGGGACACTCCATGGGCACAGGGTCAGTATTAATAACGGGGACACGACATGGGCACAGGGTCAGTGCTAATAACGGGGACACTACGTGGGCACAGGGTCGGTATTAATAACGGGGACACGACATGGGCACAGGGCCAGTGCTAATAACGGGGACACTACGTGGACACAGGGTCAGTGCTAATAACGGGGACACTACATGGGCACAGGGTCAGTGCTAATAACGGGGACACGACATGGGCACAGAGTCAGTATTAACAGGGATGCTACATGGGCACAGGGTCAGTGTTAATAACAGGGACACTACGTGGGCACAGGATCAGTGCTAATATCGGGGACACTACATGGGCACAGGGTCAGTGCTAATAACGGGGACACTCCATGGGCACAGGGTCAGTATTAATAACGGGGACACGACATGGGCACAGGGCCAGTGCTAATAACAGGGACACTACGTGGGCACAGGATCAGTGCTAATATCGGGGACACTACATGGGCACAGGGTCAGTGCTAATAACGGGGACACTACATGGGCACAGGGTCAGTGCTAATAACGGGGACACTCCATGGGCACAGGGTCAGTATTAATAACGGGGACACGACATGGGCACAGGGTCAGTGCTAATAACGGGGACACTACGTGGGCACAGGGTCGGTATTAATAACGGGGACACGACATGGGCACAGGGCCAGTGCTAATAACGGGGACACTACGTGGACACAGGGTCAGTGCTAATAACGGGGACACTACATGGGCACAGGGTCAGTGCTAATAACGGGGACACGACATGGACACAGGGTCAGTGCTAATAACGGGGACACGACATGGGCACAGGGTCAGTGGTAATAACGGGGACACGATATGGGCACAGGGTCAGTGTTAATAACGGGGACACTCCATGGGCACAGGGTCAGTGCTAATTACAGGGACACTACATGGGCACAGGGTCAGTGCTAATAACGGGGACACAACATGGGCACAGGGTCAGTATTAATAACGGGGACACTACATGGACACAGGTCAGTATTAATAATGGGGACACTACATGGACACAGGGTCAGTGCTAATAACGGGGACACGACATGGGCACAGATTCAGTGGTAATAACGGGGACACGATATGGGCACAGGGTCAGTGTTAATAACGGGGACACTACATGGACACAGGGTCAGTGCTAATAACGGGGACACGACATGGGCACAGGGTCAGTGGTAATAACGGGGACACGATATGGGCACAGGGTCAGTGTTAATAACGGGGACACTCCATGGGCACAGGGTCAGTGCTAATAACGGGGACACAACATGGGCACAGGGTCAGTATTAATAACGGGGACACTACGTGGGCACAGGGTCAGTGTTAATAACGGGGACACGACATGGACACAGGGTCAGTATTAATAACGGGGACACGACATGGGCACAGGGTCAGTATTAATAATTATAGAGGGCAGCGGTACTGATAAAGACTGGCAGATATTAGTGTAGTGGCCTAAGGGTTTAGGCCACAGGGAAGCAAAGGTTTGGTTACACATATTCTAGGGAATCTCAAAGTTGGTCAGTGGTCAGGGAAAGGAGGGTGTGAGTGCACGTCAGGCCTGTGAATCCAGCAGGTAATAATCTCTTATTTGTTATCTGAGCCACACACCAATTGGTGTCGGGTCAAGCACATTAGAGATTTAAACATGCAGGTGATTGAGTGGTGTGGGGAGAAGGAATTTCAATTCATGGCGCAGTGGCAGTGGCACTCAGATAAAGAGGGAGCTGTTCCATTGGGAAAGGTTCCATTTCAACCAGGCTGGGTCCAGTGTCCTAGAAACTTAAAAAAAAATAAACTTAGAGCACCCAATTATTTTTATCCAATTAAGGGGCAATTTAGCGTGGCCAATCCACCTAGCCTGCACATCTTTGGGTTGTGGGGGCGAAACCCACGCAGACACAGGGAGAATGTGCAAACTCCACACAGACAGTGACCCGGGGCCGGGATTGAACCCGGGTCCTCGGTGTCGTGAGGCAGCAGCGCTAACCACCGTGCCGCCCCAGTCCTGGCGAATCTTCTAACTAGGGCTATGGATGGGCTTTAAACTAATGGAGCAGGGCAGACGGGTCGGGAGAAGTCCAAAGATAAAGGTCGAGGCTACAGGCTAGTAGTGTCATAGTAAAAGATCTTCTGGAAAATAGTGATCATAATACCATATTCCATGAAAAGTTTGGGTGCAACAAACTTCAATCACAAAATAGAATCTTAAACATAAACAACTTGAACATAAAAAATATAGGTACGAGGGAACTATAGCCAGATCACCTGACCAATCACTGCGAATGTGTATGGAATCTAGAAGATTTAATGATGCACTTAGAAAATTGTTGTGATCAGACAAAGTTTGATGGGTTTATACAAGGGAAATTGTATTTGAGAAATTCATTAGAGCTTTTTGAGATTTTAACTAGTGGGATAGATGAATGGGAACCAGTAGATGTAGTATACCAGGACTTCCAAAACGCAGTTGATAAGTTTAGTAAGCAAGATAAGGGCTAATTGAGTTGGGATTCATATATTAGCACGGATAGAGGATTAGTTAACAGACACGAGCAATGAGCAGGTATAAACAGAGTATTTGCAAGTTTGCATTCTGCGACAATTGGGAGTGCCACAAGGATTAGTGTTGGGGTCCGAGCTGTTTACAATCTATACTAATGACTTAAGACAACTTAGACAGAGAGCAATGTATCCAAGTTTGATGGTGTAACAAAGTTGGGTAGAATTGTAAGCAGCGAGGCGGACACAAAGACTGGAATCAAGCGAGTGGGCAATGAGTTGGCAGACGGAGTACAATTGCAGGGACGGGCGAGATTATTCCCTCTGGTCGTAACGATAGAAAAGCAGGATTTCTTTTTTTTTATAAAAGGCACAAAACTTATATCTGATGATGTTGAGAGAGTTTTGGCTGTGTTTATACAAGGGATGCAGAAAGTTAACATGCAGGTACAGCAAACAATTTGGACGGCAAGTAGCATGTTGGTCTTTACTGCAAGGGGATTGAAGACCAGAAATAACAAAATCTTGCTACACTTGAATATAGCCTTGGTGATATCACACCTGCAATACTGTGTGCTATTTTGATGTCCAGATTTTGTTTTAAAGGGGCGGTACAGCAAAGGTTCACTAAATTAGTCTGTGGGATAGGGGGGGTTATCCTCTGATCTGAGGCTGAGGAAATGGAGTCTGTATTCTCTGGAGTTTAAAAAAATTATCTCATTGAAGCACAAGATTCTGAAAGGGTTTGTTAGGATGGACACCGATGTTCCGTTGGTCGGGGAATCTAGACCACAGCAACACAATCTCAGGAAAAAGAACATAAGAACTAGGAGCAGGAGTAGGCCATCTGGCCCCTCGAGCCTGCTCCGCCATTTAATGAGATCATGGCTGATCTTTGTGGACTCAGCTCCACTTTCCGGCCCGTACACCATATCCCCGAATCCCTTTATTCTTTAGAAAGGTATGTATCTTTTTCTTAAAAACGTTTAAAGAAGGAGCCTCAACTGCTTCACTGGGCAAGGAATTCCAGAGATTCACAACCCTTTGGGTGAAGAAGTTCCTTCTACACTCCGTCCTAAATCTACTTCCCCTTATTTTGAGGCTATGCCCCCTAGTTCTGCTTTCCCCGACCAGTGGAAACAACCTGCCCGCATCTATCCTATCTATTCCCTTCATAATTTTATATGTTTCAATAAGATCCCCCCGCATCCTTCTAAACTCCAATGAGTACAGTCCCAGTCTACTCAACCTCTCGTCATAATCTAATCCCCTCAACTCTGGGATCAACCTAGTGAATCTCCTCTGCACTCCCTCCAGTGCCAATATGTCCTTTCTCAGGTAAGGAGACCAAAACTGCACACAATACTCCAGGTGGATTGGCCATACTAAATTGCCCTTAGTGTCCAAAATTGCCCTTAGTGTTGGATGGGGTTACTGGGTTACGGGGATAGGGTGGAGGTGTGGACCTTGGGTAGGGTGCTCTTTCCAAGAGCAAGTGCAGACTCGATGGGCCGAATGGCCTCCTTCTGCACTGTAAATACTGTGAAAATAATTACCCGCTTTCTGCCGACCTCCTTTTTTTAAACAGTGGTGTCATATTTGCAACTTTCCAATCCTCTGGGACCACCCCAGAGTCTAGTGAATTTTGATAAATTATCAATAGTGCGTTTACAATTTCCCTAGCCATCTCTTTTAACACTCTGGGATGCATCCCATCAGGGCCAGGAGACTTGTCTACCTTTAGCCCCATTAGCTTGCCCAATACTGCCTCCTTAGTGATTACAATCATCTCAAGGTCCTCACCTATCATATCCTTATTTCCATCAGTCACTGGCATGTTGTTTGTGTCCTCCACTGTGAAGACTGACCCAAAAAACCTGTTCAGCTCCTCAGCCATTTTCCCGTCTCCTATTATTAAATCTCCCTTCTCATCTTCCAAAGGACCAATATTTACCTTAGCCACTCTTTTTTGTCTTATATATTTGTAGAAGCTTTTACTATCTGCTTTTATGTTCTGAGCCAGTTTACTCTCATAATCTATCTTACTCTTCTTTATAGCTTTTTTAGTAGCTTTCGGTTGTCCCCTAAAGACTTCCCAGTCCTCTAGTCTCCCACTAATTTTTTGCCACTTTATATGTTTTTTCCTTCAATTTGATAATCTCCCTCACCTCCTTAGATATCCACGGTCGATTTTTCCCCTTTCTACCGTCTTTCTTTTTTGTCGGTATGAACCTTTTCTGAACACTGTGAAAGATCGCTCGGAAGGTTCTCCACTGTTCCTCAACTGCTTCACCATGAGGTCTTTGCTCCCAGTCTACCTTAGCTAGTTCTTCTCTCATCCCATTGTAATCGCCTTTGTTTAAGCACAAAACACTAGTGTTTGATTTTACCTTGTCGGCCTCCAACTGTATTTTAAATTCCACCATATTGTGGTCGCTCCTTCCAAGAGGATCCCGAACTATGAGATCATTAATCAATCCTGCCTCATTACACAGGACCAGATCTAGGACTGCTTGTTCCCTTGTAGGTTCCATTACATACTGTTCCAGGAAATTATCACGGGCACATTCTATAAACTCCTCCTCAAGGCTGCCTTTACCAACCTAGTTAAACCAATCGATATGCAGATTAAAATCTCCCATGATAACCGCTGTACCATTTCTACATGCATCCGTTATTTCTTTGCTTATTGCCTGCCCTACCATCCTGTTACTATTTGGTGGCCTATAGACTACTCCTATCAGTGACCTTTTCGCCTTACTATTCCTGATTTCCACTCAAATTGATTCAACCTTGTCCTCCATAGCACCAATATCATCCCTTACTATTGCCCGGATGCCATCCTTAAACAACAAAGCTACACCACCGCCCTTACCGTCCATTCTATCCTTTCGTATAGTCTGATACCCTTGGATATTTAACTCCCAGTCGTGACCATCTTTTAACCATGTTTCAGTAATGGCCACTAAATCATAGTCATTCACAATGATTTGCGCCATCAACTCATTTACCTTATTTCGTATACTACGAGCATTCAGGTAAAGTACACTTATGCTGTTTTTTATGTCTTTGTTAGGAATCCTAACACCTTGATCAGTAACTTTTTGCAATTTATTTTTCCTCTTACCCTTTCTCCTAATTTTCCTGGTCTTTGAACCCATATCTCTACATAATAACCTGTCACGTAACCTGCTGCCTTGATCAACTCATTTACCTTATTTCGTATACTACGAGCATTCAGGTAAAGTACACTTATGCTGTTTTTTATGTCTTTGTTAGGAATCCTAACACCTTGATCAGTAACTTTTTGCAATTTATTTTTCCTCTTACCCTTTCTCCTAATTTTCCTTGTCTTTGAACCCATATCTCTACATAATAACCTGTCACGTAACCTGCTGTCTTGATCTCCATTAACCATTATACTGTCCATAGCTTTACACTTCCCTTCCCCCCAACTTGCTAGTTTAAAGTCCTTGTGACCAACCTATTTATCCTACTCGCTAGAACACTGGTCCCAGAATGGTTCAGGTGAAGACCGTCCCAACGGTACAGGTCCCTCCTGCCCCAGTACTGATGCCAATGCCCCATGAAATGGAATCCCTCTTTCCCGCACCACTCCTTTAGCCACGTGTTAACTTCCCTAATTTTCTCAACCCTATGCCAATTGGCATGTGGCTCGGGTAGTAATCCAGAGATTATAACCCTGGAGGACCTGTTCTTTAATTTAGTCCCTAGTGTTTGATAATCCCCAAACAGGTCCTCTTTCCTAGTCTTACCTGTGTTGTTAGTCCCAACGTGGACCACAACAACTGGATCCTCCCCCTCCCTCTCCAAAATCCTTTCAAGCCAATCAGAGATGTCCCTCACCCTGGCACCGGGCAGGCAACATACCATGCGGGACTCTCGATCTGGCTTACAAAGGATGCCATCAATCCCCCTAATTATAGAATCCCCTACAACTACCACTTGTCTTTTTGCTCCCCCCTCTTGAATGGCTTCCTGTACCACGGTGCAGTGGTCAGTCAACGCATCCTCCCTACAGCCCTCTTCCTCATCCACACAGGGAGCAAGTACCTCATACCTGTTGGACAAGGTCAAGGGCTGAGGCTCCTCAACTCAGGATCCCCCTACCTGCCTCCCTTGCAGTCACACCACTCTGTCCCTGACCACTGTCCGAATTAACAATACTTATTCTACCGGGTGTGACTGCCTCCTGAAACAAAGCGTCCAGGTAATGTTCCCCCTCCCTGATGTGCCACAGTGTGTGCAGCTCGGTCTCCAGCTCATCGATTCTGAGCCGAAGTTCCTCGAGCAGCCAACACTTGCTGCAGATGTGGTCACTGACGGTCTCAATGGGATCCACCAGTTCCATCATCATACAGCAACAGCACATCACCTGTCCAGCCATATTCAACTAGTTAATTAATTTAAATAATTTTAAAAACATTTTTTATAGAACCTCAAGGATAAACCTGAACACCAACAAAAACCCAGCCCTCTCTCGCCACTCACCCGATCTCAGTCACTCACCTAAACTCAGATGCACTCTGTTCCAATCAGCACTCCGTGACTAAAGGCACTCCTGCCACACCTTTTGTGCACTCACCTCTCCCAGCACTGTCCCGGCTCTCTCCTCCCGCGCTTTTTAAATCTCCCGGCTCTCTCCTCCCGCGCTGTTTTCGCTGTCCCGGCTCTCTCTCCTCTCGCACTGTTTTCACTGTCCCGGCTCTCTCTCCTCCCGCGCTTTTTAAATCTCCCGGCTCTCTCCTCCCGCGCTGTTTTCGCTGTCCCGGCTCTCTCTGCTCCCGCACTGTTTTCACTGTCCCGGCTCTCTCCTCCCGCGCTTTTTAAATCTCCCGGCTCTCTCCTCCCACGCTGTTTTCGCTGTCCCGGCTCTCTCTCCTCTCGCACTGTTTTCACTGTCCCGGCTCTCTCTCCTCTCGCACTGTTTTCACTGTCCCGGCTCTCTCTCCTCTCGCACTGTTTTCACTGTTCCGGCTCTCTCTCCTCCCGCGCTTTTTAAATCTCCCGGCTCTCTCTCCTCTCGCGCTGTAAAGTACAGCACAGGAACAGGCCCCTTCGGCCCTCCAAGCCTGTGCCGACCATGCTGCCCGACTAAACTAAAATCTGCACTTCCGGGGTCCGTGTCCCTCTATTCCCATCCTATTCATGTATTTGTCAAAATGCCCCTTAAACGTCACTGAAAAGGGGTCGATCATTTAGGACTGAGATGAGGAGAAATTCCTTCACTCAAAGGATGCTCCATCCAGGAATACGTTTAAGGCTGAGATAGTCAGGAGTCTCTGTCTTTTCAGGAATCAAAGGATATGGGGTTTGGGCGGGAAAGTGGAGATGTAGGCCAAGATCAGCGTGATTATATTGAATAGCAGAGCAGGCCCGATGGGCCGAATGGCCTACTCCTGTGTGTCCTTGTGTTCAATCCTGTTCCTCTGGTGTCTGCATGGGAGGAAATCTTCACCTTTGGAATTGGTTCCAAGGGATCTTTCCAAAGGCCAGACCTGGCTCACCATTGGAGCATCCTATTTTCCTGCATGGGATCAGTTGCCGTGTAGGACAAGGCCAGGATCTTTCAGCCGTCGGAGAGCCAAGTGTTGGCTTTGCTGCTGCAACTTAAAGTAACGTGCCACAAACCGCTAGGACAGAGAGTGCGGAGCAAGCAAAAGGCCTTCCAACCCTGCGGTCAAAAACCACCATGGAACAGCTCAAGAAATGTTTAAGCATTCAATACAGCCTCACCACCAATGGCATCTGGATCACAGAATGGCCATTCAGCCCATCAAGTCTGGAAAAAGCACCCCACTTAAGCCCATGCCTCCACCCTATCCCCGTAACCCCACTAAGGGCAATTTAGCATGGCCAATTCACCTAACCTGCGCATCTTACGATCTCAGTCGTGCAGTTCCATTAACCTGCGTGTCCACCCCTGGAGGGAATGGGGAAATATCCAGGATCCACAGGTGCACAACCTAGACATGACTTACATAGAACATAGAACATAGAAAATACAGCACAGAACAGGCCCTTCGGCCCACGATGTTGTGCCGAACCTTTGTCCTAGATTAATCATAGATTATCATTGAATTTACAGTGCAGAAGGAGGCCACCCGGCCCCCCGAGCCCGCACCGGCTCTTGGAAAGAGCACCCCACCCAAACCCAACACCTTCACCCAACACCAAGGGCAATTTGGACATTAAGGGCAATTTATCATTGGCCAATTCACCTAACCTGCACATCTTTGGATTGCGGGAGGAAACCGGAGCACCCGGAGGAAACCCACGCAGACACGGGGAGGACGTGCAGACTCCGCACAGTCAGTGACCCAAGCCGGAATCGAACCTGGGACCCTGGAGCTGTGAAGCAACTGTGCTATCCACAATGCTACCGTGCCGCCCTTGAGAACAAATAAATCTACACTATATCATTTAACCGTAATCCATGTACCTATCCAATAGCTGCTTGAAGGTCCCTAATGTTTCCGACTCAACTACTTCCACAGGCAGTGCATTCCATGCCCCCACTACTCTGGGTAAAGAACCTACCTCTGATATCCCTCCTATATCTTCCACATTTCACCTTAAATTTATGTCCCCTTGTAATGGTTTGTTCCACCCGGGGAAAAAGTCTCTGACTGTCTACTCTATCTATTCCCCTGATCATCTTATAAACCTCTATCAAGTCGCCCCTCATCCTTCTCCGTTCTAATGAGAAAAGGCCTAGCACCCTCAACCTTTCCTCGTAAGACCTACTCTCCATTCCAGGCAACATCCTGGTAAATCTTCTTTGCACCTTTTCCAAAGCTTCCACATCCTTCCTAAAATGAGGCGACCAGAACTGTACACAGTACTCCAAATGTGGCCTTACCTGTGGTGCTTGTGAGGGAACAGGAGGACCTCCTACACTTTCCTTATCTCTGCATTGTTAGCAGTAATTTGGGAGGGCAGGGGTGATGTTCCCCTACATCGTGTTCTCTCACTGCAAAGTCATTATATGATGCAGCTATAACCAAATTGGTCGAATTTGATGAAACCCATTTAAATCTTCATTCCGGACACAAAAACGATTGCCGATGAGAACAGCAGGGGTTAGGGAGGGGCCCGCAGGAGTTCACTCAGTCCAAAGGTCAGAGAGCTGAGCTGTGGGAGGCGCAAGTCAGGATGAAAATTTCTCTGCAGAAGCAGTAAGTCCTGAAAGTGGCAGTAAGTATAACAGCTTTACTGTTACAGTAAGGACGCATTTACAGTATGGACGGATTTATAATGAAACACCGTGTCTTAACATGGGACCCCCAAAAGACCGGGGGGAAATAATAATAATCTTTATTGTCACAAGTGGGCTTACATTAACACTGCAATGAAGTTACTGTGAAAAAGCCCCTAGTCGCCACATTCCGGCGCCTGTTCGGGTACACAGAGGGAGAATTCAGAATGTCCAATTCACCCAACAGCACGTCTTTCGGGACTTGTGGGAGGAGACCGGAGCGCCCGGAGGAACATAGAACATACAGTGCAGAAGGAGGCCATTCAGCCCATCGAGTCTGCACCGACCCACTTAAGCCCTCACTTCCACCCTATCCCCGTAACCCCAATAACTCCTCCTAACCTTTTTGGACACTAAGGGCAATTTATCATGGCCAGTTTACCTAACCGGCACGTCTTTGGACTGTGGGAGGAAACCGGAGTACCCGGAGGAAACCCACGCAGACACGGGGAGAACGTGCAGCCTCCGCACAGACAGTGACCCAAGCCGGGAATCGAACCTGGGACCCTGGAGCTGTGAAACAACAGCGCTAACCACTGTGCTACCGTGCCGCCCACAAGAGATGCAAGATAGTCTTTACACTGGAAATAAATTTGAATAAACCAAACACAACACTAAAACATAAAGGGGCGTTAAGTGACATATAGAATAAATATAAGCACTGGAACTCCATGGCACTCAAAGGAGCTCATTTGTCTGTCGATAAAGTTCATCAGAAACTCGACTACAGGGACTTCGAACATCGATTTATCTTCAGTGAACCAAGCGTAGGACCTCGCCAGGTTACCCACGCTTACCATCGGAAAAGTTATCCATCCATGAAATTTCCTTTTGTTTTACATATTCTATTAATAACAAACACAAAAGGCGGTACAGTGGCCCAGTGGTTAGCACTGCTGCCTCACGGCACCGAGGTCCCAGGTTCGATCCCGGCCCTGGGTCACTGTCCGCGTGGACTTTGCACATTCTCTGCCGTGTCTGCGTGGGTCTCACCTCCACAACTCAAAAGATGTGCAGGGTAGGTGGATTGGCCGCGCTAAATTGCCCCTTAATTGGGGGAAAAAAAAAAAACCTAACCACAAGTCTCCAGAATCCATCGCTATCTGTGTAAAGTCTGTGTGCACGAGGCAGCAAATGTGTTACATTGCACCCGCATTTGGGACTGCACCTTCCTTTCTTTTGATTTAAGCTTACCCGAAAGCCTGAAAGATCGCAAATCAGAAAGGTTTAAAAGACACCCTCGAAATACAGATCATAGAATTTACAGTGCAGAAGGAGGCCATTCGGCCCATCGAGTCTGCACCGGCTCTTGGAAAGAGCACCCTACACCCAAGGTCCACACCTCCACCCTATCCCCATAACCCAGTAACCCCACCCAACACTAAGGCCAATTTTGGACACTAAGGGCAATTTATCATGGCCAATCCACCTAACCTGCACATCTTTGGACTGTGGGAGGAAACCGGAGCACCCGGAGGAAACCCACGCACACACGGGGAGGATGTGCAGACTCCGCACAGACAGTGACCCAAGCCGGAATCGAACCTGGGACCCTGGAGCTGTGAAGCAATTGTGCTATCCACAATGCTACCGTGCTGCCCACTAATATACCTTGTTGCGGACACCAGAGGGGCGAAGAGAAAGGGGGAGACATTTATCTCATTGCCTCTCTCTCCGTCTGTAATGACCCACCATTCAGCTGCATCAAGACCTGGTGTAACACCTTCCCTCCTGTACAGTTGTCCAAGGTGAATTATGTTTCTCGGTCTCACTCACTCTGATTTCATGCTGCCAGTGGCGAGACAGGCCTACTCCCCTGTGCCGTGCCAGGTATCTGAAAGAGCTGCCCAATTAGTCCCACTGCCCCACTCAACCTCCAGCACCTTCCAAACATTGATCCAATTCCCTTTTGAAAGTTACTATTGAGCCAGCTCAGGCATTGTGCATTCCAGATCGTAACAAGAAAATAATCCCCACTGCTTTCACTCCCTTTTAACTTTGAGCTGTGTGCTTCAGTTTGACGCACACACTAGTGCAACGTTTCCCCTTTCTGACTCTAAAAGGGGCTCCAACCTAAGGAGGCTTGACTGGGTAAATACTGAGAGGATGCTTCCCCTTACAGGAGAGTCTTGGGCCAGAAGGCAAAGTCCCAGAATACAGGGGTGCCAATTGAAGACCGAGATGAGCAGGAATTTCTTCTCTCAGAGTGGTTAGCTCTTTGGAACTCCTTGCCAGAGAGAGCATTGGGAGCAGAGTCCCTGTGTACATTTAAGACCGAGATAGATTCATCAGCAAGGCAATTTCTTGACCAGTAAGAGAATCAAGGATTATGGGGAAAGGGTGGGAAAGTGGAAGCGAGGAATGCCGGATCAGCCATGATCCTATTGAATGGCGGAGCAGGTTCGAGGGGCCGAATGGCCTACGCCTGTTCCTATTTCTTATGGTCTTAAACCACATGGTAATTTTGAACAGCTCCAGTTAATTTCTGTATCCTCTCCAAGGCTTTAACTGTCCTCAAAGTGTGGAGCCCAGAATTGGACAGTACTCCAGTGGCGACCTAACCAGTGTTTGTTTTCATACCTAGTGCCTCTATTGATAAAGCCAAAAATCACACATGTCCTTTTTAAACAACCCGCGGGAAACTTGCCCCGTCACCCTCGAAACTTATTGGCCCTGTATGTACGTTCCTCGGAGTGGCAATCAGTGGAAGATTTCCACTTCGTAGCGACTTACCCGAGAGCTTGAAAAGGAAAGTGCCTGCCCCGCCCGACTCAGGCCTGGTGAGACTGAAGCGAAACAAGCCCACGGCTCCAGCGGCACGATGCAAAAGGGGCGGAGCGCAAGAGGACACGCCCCCTTTTTACGGCACTCACTGCCGTAAAGCAGGTGAGTTTAAAGGTCCCATTGAAAGGGAGAAGGTAAGATTCCACGGCAACTGAATGGGACGTGGGGTTGGGGGTCCAAGACATCGGGGTGCACAGACACCCGGGGGGAGGCGGAGACAGGTGAGCAATCCCGCGGTGTGGGGGAAGCTTTGGGTTACCCATCCCCCCCCCAAAAAACAATCTGACCCTGGGGGGGGGGGGGGGGGGGGGGGGGGGGGGTGAGACAGGAAGTTTTAGCCTACTGTGAAAGTCGGGTTTCTGCACCACGTTGAATTTGGTGTGATCTTATTTATATTGTCAATCATTATTCGTACTCTTAAAAATGCACCAATGTATTGGCAAACAGAAACCTGGTACCGTGCAACAATGACAACATTTCGTCAATTATCAAAACACGTGCTTCAAAAAGTCTGTGTCACACTGAAATTACACACAGGCCAACTATTCTTCAGAATTAATTTTTTTTTTTAAATTTAGAGTACCCAATTCATTTTTTCCAATTAAGGGGCAATTTAGTGCGGCCAATCCACCTACCCTGCACATCTTTGGGTTGCGGGGGCGAAACCTACGCAGACACGGGGAGAATGTGCAAACTCCGCACGGACAGTGACCCAGAGGCGGGATCGAACCTGGGACCTCGGCGCCGTGAGGCGGCACTGCTAACCCACTGCGCCACCGTGCTGCCCTAGAATTGAATATTAAACATGGAGAAAAACACTCCGCCCAGTTTCCCCCACGCCCCCCCCCCTCTCTCATTAACTCATTTGACGTTTGCACAATAACTGTGGCGTGTAATCAGTACAAACTGCCGGCACTCTCCAACACAGATGCCTCGTCTGTTTTTGTTTTTTTAAACTCAGTATAAATAACTTACATTCAATGCAATGAAAATTCCCGAGGTGCTTCACAGGGGAATCATAAAACAAAGGTAAACACTGAGCCACACAAGGAGGTACTGGGTCGGGTGACCAAAAGCCCGTTTTTACGGGGTGCCTTAATAGAGGAAAGTAGGGTGGCGAGAGGCAGGAAACCCCAGCGACGGGAACTCTGGCAACTGAAGGTACGGCCGCCAACTGTGGGACTATTCAAATCGGGGATGTACCAGAGGCCAGAGTTAGAGAAACGTAGAAAATAGGAGGCTATTCGGCCCTTCGAGTCATTCACTATGATTATGGCTGATCACCCAACTCAATAGCCTCATCCCGCTTTCCCCCATATCCGTTGATCCCCTTCGCCCTCAGTGCTCTATCGAACTGCTTCTTGAAAACATGCAATGCTTTGGCCTCAACTGCTTCCTGTGGCAACAAATTCCACAGGCCCACCACTCTCTGGGTGACGAGATTTCCCATCTCTGTCCTAAACGGTCTACCCAGTATCCTCAGACTGTGCCCCCCTGGTTCTGAACACTCCCCTACCCCAACCATCAGGGTTGTGGGGCTGGAGGAGGTGCGAGAGATAGGGAGGGTTTGAAGCCAGGGAGGGATTTGAAAACAAAGACGAGAATTTTAAAATCAACTTATAGAAGAACGCACCTTAATTTTCTTTAGAGCATTTCTTCATATAATTGTGAAAATCTGACCTAGATACCAGAGAAAGATTTTCCATCAGTAAAGTTTATTAATGCAGCCAATTCGACATTAGTTCAGACTGCCAGATAAAATTCAACTCCGTTTTGGGTAAAATACCAGCTTTTTTTTTCCAGACCTTTAATCATAGAATTTACAGAGCAGAAGGAGGCCATTCAGCCCATCGAGTCTGCACCGGCTCTTGGAAAGAGCACCCGACCCAAGGTCAACACCGCCACCCTATCCCCATAACCCAGTAACCCCACCCAACACCAAGGGCAATTTTGGACACTAAGGGCAATTTATCATGGCCAATCCACCGAACCCGCACATCTTTGGACTTAAGTGAAAGCATTAGAAAACAAAAGACAATTTGATCAGATTGTGGTCAGGTGGATATTATCAATGTTGCACAAGCCTCTGTCTTGAATATTTTAATTCACTGAGAAAGCTGCAACTCAAATGGAAGTTCTCGTACTGGCCTCCCCGAACAGGCGCCGGAATGCGGCGACTAGGGGCTTTTCACAGTAACTTCATTTGAAGCCTACTTGTGACAATAAGCGATTTTCATTCATTTCATTTCAAGTTTTCAGGAAGGCATTTTGAGTGAACAGTTTGATTGAGTTTGCAAATTTCTAAAAGAAAGTGTACCACGCCGAGATGACACGCGTGTCAATGCTGACACGACTGTAGTTCCAATTTGAAGAGCTGGTCTTAGTAATGGTGAGCGTAAATTTACCAGATTTTCGTAAAAAAACATCACTAATATCCTTTAGGGAAGGAAATCGGTCATCCTTAATCCGGCCCAGCCTATAGGTGACCCCCAGATCTCCAGTAATGGGCTTGACCATTTACTGCCCTCTGAAATGACCGAATAAGGCACTCGGATTATATTCAAGATGGCGGCTCAAGGGCAATTAGGAATGGGCAAGAAATGTTGGCCTCGCTGGTGAACCCGCATCCCAGGAATGAATAAAGAAAAGTTTCAGGACATTCCAAGGCACTTCAGAGCTAATGGATCATCTATGAAACGACCATTGTGGTGTAGTGACGGGTAGCAGGTTCATACAAACAGCAATGTAATAATGGCCAGGTAACGTTTAATGATATTGATCGAGTAGTGAATTTCAGTCAGGGCACTCCCCTGGTCTTTGAACTAGTGCCATGGGTAGCCTGGATCTTCGGGAACCAGTGGGGTAGTCAGGTCAGTGGGTATTGGGATGGTCAGGGAGGGTGTTAGGTGTGTGTGTGTGTGGGGTGGGGGGGGGGGGGGTGATGTTGAGGGACTCCAGGGGGGGGGGGTCTCAGTGTGAGCAATTAGGGAGACAGTTCTGTAGTTACCCAAGAGTTAAGACCCGGTTGTCTCCTGTCTAACATTTCCTGGGTAACTATCCCAGGTAAGCAAATTGGAATTATCCAAAGTCCCTGACTGTATCACTGAGAGTCAGAGAGATTTGTGGAGGGACGCAGGGAGCATAGGAATAGCCGATTAGAAGTTCAAACCTCCCGGGTGATTCCTGGAGGTCAGCATGTCAGCACTTTAATGGCAACACAGCCAGTGAATCTGGACATTCCATCCTTGTTACATTGGCAATTTAAAGAGTAATCAATGGTTTCTATTGAACACAATTTGCCCAAATTATTTGCCCATAACTTTTAAGTAAAACTTGCGAAATCTTGCCTATCGGATTCTCTTCCACTGGCATTGTTTGGGGAGTGCGGCTGTGGTAGCTAACAGTGTTCACTTTGCGATGGAGTCTATCCCAAACAAAAGCAGGGCCACGAGGAAGAAACTTTCTCATGGTCTCTCTGCGGGACACTCATCAGAGGGTGAAGGACCAAACCAGATTGAGGAAAGGGTGGGTGGGACAAGTGTTTCACTCGGGGCTGGATACGAAGACGAGATGGGTGTGGTGCTCATCAACCAAGGGTGTCTTTTTCTGCAAGTAACATAGTGGGGGATCCAGGGAGGAGGTACGTGATGGTGAGTGGATGATTGGAGGGTGGTGCTAGTGAATGTGTACACTCCTAACTGGGATGATGTGGAATTTATACAGAACGTGGTGGTGAAGGATTCTGAATTTGGGTATGCACTGGTCCGGGGGGGGGGGGTGCTTGGAAAGGTGGACCCCCAGCGACCGCCGGGGAAGTTGGATGTGGCACTCTTGGTGGATAAGGGGGGCATGTGAGAGGACTGGGGTGGCTACGCGCACAGATGTCGAGTTTAATAACAGCGAGGAGTTCCCTCCCTCCCTCCATATTTTGGGAGGCGCTGAAGGCGGTAATTAGGGGAGAGCTCACTTCGATCAAGGAGCATAGGGTGGACAGAATGGAAAGGCAGAGGATGCTGGAGGCCATTTTGGCAGTGGGTTGGCAGTGCCCATCCACTGCAGGGCAGGAGTTGTTGAAGGAGAGGAAGACGCTGAAGGTGAGCTTTTGGCGTCGGGGCTCCAGTGGTGATGCGGGGCTGGAGGTTGTGATGCGGGGCTGGAGGCGGTGATGCGGGGCTGGAGGCGGTGATGCGGGGCTGGAGGTGGTGATGCGGGGCTGGAGGCGGTGATGCGGGGCTGGAGGTGGTGATGCGGGGCTGGAGGTGGTGATGCGGGGCTGGAGGTGGTGATGCGGGGCTGGAGGTGGTGATGCGGGGCTGGAGGTGGTGATGCGGGGCTGGAGGTGGTGATGCGGGGCTGGAGGTGGTGATGCGGGGCTGGAGGTGGTGATGCGGGGCTGGAGGTGGTGATTCGGGGCTGGAGGTGGTGATTCGGGGCTGGAGGTGGTGATTCGGGGCTGGAGGTGGTGATTCGGGGCTGGAGGTGGTGATTCGGGGCTGGAGGTGGTGATTCGGGGCTGGAGGTGGTGATGCGGGGCTGGAGGTGGTGATTCGGGGCTGGAGGTGGTGATTCGGGGGATCCAGAATTATCGACCGATAATCTCTGTTAAACGTGGACGCGAAGTTGTTGGCCAAGGTGTTGGCCACACGCCGGGAGGATTGTGTGCCGGGGGTGATAGCAGAGGACCAGACGGGGTTGTGAAGGGGTGACAGTTGTCATCTATGTTAACGGTGGTGATGACGCCCCCGATGGGTCAGGAAACGAAGATGATGACATCCATGGACGGGGAGAAGGCGTTTGATCGGGCTGCACCTTTTTAAGGTGCTGGTGGGTTTGGTTTTGGGCCTGGGTTTATTGGCTGGATCCGGCTGTTGTACAGCATCCCCCATGGCAAGTGCTCGCACCAATGCAACAAGTTTGGTATATTTCTGTTTACACCAGGGAACAAGGCACTTTCCCCGTTGCTTTTAGCATTGGCGATGGTGCTTAGGGCATCGACAGGGTGGAGGGGAATAGAGGGGATGTGGAACATCGGGTATCCCGATATGCGGACAATTTGCTGTTATTTATTACAGACCAGATTTCTAGTATGAGTGGGATTATGGAGATGCTGACTAAATTTGGTTCATTCTCAGGATAGAGGATAGGGGCTGTTTAGCACAGGGCTAAATCGCTGGCTTTAAAAGCAGACCAACAGCATGGTTCGATTCCCGTAACAGCCTCCCCGAACAGGCGCCGGAATGTGGCGACTAGGGGCTTTTCACAATAACTTCATTTGAAGCCTACTTGTGACAATAAGCGATTTTCATTTCATTTTCATAAACGTGGGAAAAGCGAGGTGTTCCCGCTAAGCTGCCAAGTACAAGGAAGGGGCCTGAAAAAGTTACCGTTCGGTTGGACAGGTCGAGTTTTCGGTATCTGGGAATACGGGTGGAACATAGCTGGGCTCTGGTACAGGGGGTGAAGGAGTATTTAAAGAGGTAGGATGCTCTTCCACTATTGCTGGCAGGGCGGGAAGATGGTGATCCTCGCAAAGCTTTTATTTATTTTTCAGAACCTCCTGATTTTCCTGTTTAAATCGTTTTTTGGGAGGGTAAATAGCATAATTCCAGCTTTTATATGGGCGGGTAAAGTGCCTCCGATTCGGAGAGTGATAATAATCTTTGTCACAAGTGGGCTTACATTAACACTGCAATGAAGTTACTGTGAAAATCCCCTCATCGCCACATTCCGGCGCCTTTTCGGGATCGCGGAGGGAGAATTGAGAACGTCCAATTCACCTAACAAGCACGTCTTTCGGGACTTGTGGGAGGAAACCGGAGCACCCGGAGGAAACCCACGCAGACACGGGGAGAACGTGCAGACTCCGCACAGACAGTGACCCAAGCCGGGAATCGAACCTGGGTCCCTGGCGCTGTGAAACAACAGCGCTACTCACCTGTGTCACCATGCCGTCCGTTGTGTCCTTGTGTGTGAGTTGACCAATTGCCTTAGCCTTGACCGTACATGAGCAGCAAGTTATACAGCAAGTACTTATACATCAAGCTACGCTCTGTTCATTGTTTGATAGCAGAGGGGAACGTGGAGTTAAAAGCCTCCTTGTAGCTGAATTGGGATAGCTCAGGAGCCAAGCTCAGCACCCCGTACATTCCCAAAAACAAATCAGGCTCCAGTCTGTCATTTCTACATGCAAGTATTCAAATTTATGGAAATAAAGAATTCAGCTGCCCTGGCCCGGGGGGGGGGGGGGGAATATAGGTTGGCACCAAAACTGAAAGTCTTCTTTGGAATAGTTACATCGGCGAAAATAACATCCTTAAAAGGAATCACACCGATACTTGCTGGGATGGGCTAGTTTGGAGAACAAATCTCAGTCCATCTCTCTTGCCCAGATAGCTGGGAAATTGGAAATAGCTGATGTCATTAAGAAACTTAGATCGAATCTGATGCAAACAGCACGGAGGTCAAGGTTACAGACAAGTGTTTTCCTCTTCACCGCCACACAGACTGAATTTGATCCTGACCGGAGTCTGGAATTTATGACAATCAATCCTCTGTCAGGCCAGACAATAATCCACTTGATTTCCTTGTGGGACGAGAGTTGATAAGCTACACTGGGCATCCCAGTTAAAATGCGGGGGAGGGGAGAGGGGTGCAGGAGGGGTTACTGCACCATGACGAGACCAGGAGTGTGATATTGGAGGCTTTTCATGAAACGCACATTTGATATGTCGCGAAATGTGGTTGAAATGGCTACAATGCAATTTGTGTCCGACCAAATCAGCTGGGAAAAGAACCAGCCCTCTTTAATCAGGCTCAAATCCAGTCTATAACACAACTCAACTGATGCACCAGCACTTAACTAAATACATCACACAGTATTTATGTAACAAATAATATTTAGATAGCCTTTTTAAATACGTCCCCAGCATTATCAGATAAAAGTTGAAGATTAAAACAAACATGGGCCATCACGTGCATTAACTCCTCGCTTGCCTTCGCTCACTCGGACCTTGTAAAAAATAAAAAATAAAGTGTTACCCTTCCAACCAGGTTAGTTTAAAATGTAGAAATATCTCAGATGCATCGTTCTGTAGGTCACGTACTAAGCAACGTCACACACTTGGAACAGACACTTTGAGAAAGGTACTTGCGCTCTGAGCAATTTAAAACGAGTTCAATGGCATCATTAATCAAAGTGATGTCGATGAACAAAATGGTACAATGATAACAGTCATTGCATGTTGGATACTAGGGTCGGTTAACACACGGGTAATTGTGCAGTCTGTCGGAGACAGGGCCAGCTCCTGTGTGCGTGTGTGCGTGCTTGTAGGGCACAGTGTGAAATCATGAGAAACAGAATTTCTGGGAATGTACGGATCGGCACCCTTCCAATCTCTGGGAAAGACGGAAGTGGGCGGATTATATTTGGGTTTAGTTTTTTTTAAATTTTACATCTTACCCGTCACAAACCCACCCCACATTCCCGCATCGTGTCGAGTTCTGGGCAGACGGGAAGGAGGATATCTAGGTCTCAGAGTGGGTACAGAGGAGATTTACCAAAATGAAACCAGCCTTCTGTTACATAGCGAGACGAGGGAAACTGGGATTGTCCTTGAGCCAGGTTAAGGGAAAGCTTAATAGAGTTCTTCAAAATGGTCAAATGGTTTTGAGAGGAAGGAGAAACTTTCAACTGGCAGCAGGATAGGAAGTGGGATTAGGATAGGTGCTTGATGGCCAGCACAGACATGCTGCGCCGAAGGGCCCCTTTCTGTGCTGGAAAACTCTTGGGACTTTAAATCAGAGGATGCAGATTTAAGGTGATGGGAGGGGTGCACGGTAGCAAAGTGGTTAGCACTGTTGCCTCATAGCGACAGGTCCCCAGGTTCGATTCCCGGCTTGGGTCACTGCCTGTGTGGAGTTTGCACGTTCTCCCCGTGTGTGCGTGGGTTTCCTCCGGGTGCTCCGGTTTCCTCCCACAGTCCACAAATGTGCAGTTTAGGCCACACTAAATTGCCCCTTAGTGTCCAAAGGTGCGTAGGCTAGGTGGGATTACAGGGATAGGGTGGGGGAGTGGGCCTGGGTAGGGTGCTCTTTCAGAGGGTCGGTGCAGACTCAATGGGCCGAATGGCTTCCTTCAGCACTGTGGGGATTCTATGGATGCACTGCCTGAAAGTGTGGTGGAAGCAGGTTCAATAATAACTTGAGAGAATCACAGAATCACTACAGTCGGGAGGCCATTCAGCCCATCAGATCCGCACCGACTCTCCGAAAGAGCACCCTACCTAGACCCACGCCCCATCCTATCCCCATAACCCTACCTAACCTATTGGACACTAAGGGACAATTTAGCATGGCCAATCCACCTAACCTGCACATCTTTGGACTGTGGGAGGAAACCGGAGCACCCGGAGGAAACCCACGCACACACGGGAAGAACGTGCAGACTCCGCACAGACACCCAAGGCCGGAATCGAACCCAGATCCCTAGCGTTGTGAGGCAGCAGTGCTAACCACTGTGCCACCATGCTGCCCCAGAGAACTGGATAAATATTTTGGGGAAAACAACTGTGGGGTTGGGGTGAGGGTGTACTTGGTTTGAAAGGGAGTGAACAGAGATGATGGGTCAAATGGTCTCAGTCTGTTCCAGGATTCTTTGAATATCATTTGGAGGTTCTGACTAAATTGTATCATTGATTGGAAGACAAGTTGACTTTAACGCTTTGCAAAAATTGTTCTCGCAAGACAATTAATCAGCCTTATTGAAACAAATTTATCATCACATGGTCATGCCCTGCAGAGTTCAACTGTTCACATATATTTCTCCAAGAGCTAAAGTACCGTTCACAATCTCGGGGCATCCAAATACCTTTTACAGCCAATGCTGCATTTCTGAAATGCTGCACATTGAACTGGAGCAAATGTGACATGCACAGCAAGATCCCACAGCAGAAATATGACAATAGACAGATAGCTCATCGGTTTTCGTGACGGTTGAATCATGAACTCTTCCGTTCTTAAATTGCCTACCCTGGCACCTTTGAGATCCGCATTGGGGAGGGGGTGCGCAGATGGGACCCCAATTAAATATCTAATCTGACAGCCTGGTTTCCCTCCCCCCCCCCCCCCCCCGCTCGGCATCGCCACTGGATTGCCAGAAGATTTTGTTCCCACATCTCCGGTGCGAGGCAGAGAGGCGAGAGCGGGATCACTGCAATAAGGCCGTCAGCTTAACTGTACGAAGCAGCGTAGAAGCTAAATGACGGGAGACGAAGGGCTGTGTTCTGTGGGACCATTTTTATTTCATTAACAAGTGCGCCAATTCTTTGCGTTTGTATCAAACCTACAACAAAAATGACGAGAATCTCCTGCAGGTATAACAAACACCTTCTGCACCTGAATAAAATAGTCTACGCTTTAATTCAAAACTACTTGGTTAAAACAGGCTTACCACTTCCGGGTGCAGCGATGACCAGCTAAGTCGCACGTTTCGGCAGCTCCCGGTGGAACGGACTTTTGGGCTCTTAATAAGAGCCCCAACGGCAATTTTAACGGCTAAAAGTACTGTGCGGTATACCAGAAGGGAATCCCCCCTGGATACGGATGGAAAAAGGAGAGGAAAGTGGCCGGATTGCGGTGGATCCTTTAGAGCAGCGGCAAGGAAGGCAAGCAAAAACCAAGATGGCGTCGGAAGGTGGCAGTTTAATATGGGGCCCTGAACAACACGAGTTTTTGAAACGCTGCGTGGAAGAGCTTAAAAAGGAGATGAAGAAGGAGCTGTTGGCCCCGATATTACAGGCGATTGAAGGGCTAAAAGATGAGCAAAAGACCCAGGAGCGGGAGCTTCGGGTCGTGAAGGCAAAGGCTGCCGAGAACGAGGACGATATACAGGGCCTGGTGGTGAAGACGGAGATGCACGAGGCACACCATCAACGATGTGTGGAAAGGCTGGAGGTGCTGGAGAATAATGCGAGGAGGAAGAATTTAAGGATTCTTGGTCTTCCTGAAAGTGCAGAAGGGGCGGACGTCGGGGCATATGTGAGCACGATGCTGCACTCGTTAATGGGAGCGGATGCCCCGACGGGTCCGTTGGAGGTGGAGGGAGCATACCGAGTGATGGCGCGAGGACCGAGAGCAGGAGAAATTCCCAGAGCCACAGTGGTGAGATTCCTCCGTTTTAAGGACAGAGAGATGGTCCTTCGGAGCAGTAGGTGGGAGAACGCGGTGATCCGCGTATATCAAGACTGGAGTGCGGAGGTGGCGAGAAGGAGGGCGAGCTTTAATCGGGCCTAGGCGGTGCCTAAAGAAGATTAAATTTGGAATGCTGCAGCCGGCAAGACTGTGGGTCACACATCAAGGGAAGCACCACTACTTTGAAAGGGCGGATGAGGCGTGGACATTTATTGTTGAAGAGAAATTGGAATAGGCGGGTTATTAAAAAAGAACGTTTGAGACAAAGTGGTGGGGCGAATATGGGGGGGCGAAGAGGGGGGAAAAAGGGGGGAGAGATGATTTTTATGTTGTTAATCCTGCGACCCGGTAACTTTTCTCTCTTCCACAGGTTGTGGGGGAGGGAGGAAGGGAGGTGGAGGAGCTGGGGGCGTTGGCCATTGGGGGCGGGGCCAAAAGGGAAGCGCAGGCTTTGTTCCCGCGCTATGATAATTATGGCGGGAATAGGGAAGCAGGAATAGGGCGTCGCACGGTGCGAGCCGAGGTCACGGGGGGAAGCCGAGGTCGGCCAGAGTTTGCTGACTTCTGGGAGCAACATGGGGAGTGTAACTACGCTAGTGGGGGATCTAGCGGGGGGGGGGGGGGGGGGGGGGGGAGATTTACTGGGTTGCTGCTGCTGGGGAGAAGGGGGAGCTGGTATGGGGTGGGGTGGGCGGGGCGGGAGGGCACCGCCTGGGGGGGACACAGCTGCGTGGGAACCGGGTGAGGAGCTGGATAAAAGGGGATGGCTAATCGACAAGGGGGGGGGGGGGGTAAAGAGCCCCCCCAGCCCGGTTGATCACGTGGAATGTGAGAGGGCTGAACGGGCCGATAAAGAGGGCACGGGTACTCGCACACCTTAAGAAACTTAAGGCAGATGTGGTTATGTTACAGGAGACGCATTTGAAACTGATAGACCAGGTTAGACTACGCAAAGGATGGGTGGGGCAGGTGTTTCATTCGGGGCTAGATGCGAAAAACAGGGGGGTGGCTATACTAGTGGGGAAGCGGGTAATGTTTGAGGCAAAGACCATAGTGGCGGATAGTGGGGGCAGATACGTGATGGTGAGTGGCAAATTACAGGGGGAAGGCGGTGGTCTTCGTGAACGTACATGCCCCGAACTGGGATGATGCCAACTTTATGAGGCGCATGTTAGGACGTATCCCGGACCTAGAGGTGGGGAAGTTGGTAATGGGTGGAGATTTTAACACGGTGCTGGAACCAGGACTGGACAGATCGAGGTCCAGGACTGGAAGGAGGCCGGCAGCAGCCAAGGTGCTTAAAGACTTTATGGAGCAGATGGGAGGAGTAGACCCATGGAGATTTAGCAGTCCTAGGAGTAAGGAGTTTTCGTTTTTCTCCTATGTCCACAAAGTTTATTCGCGAATAGACTTTTTTGTTTTGGGAAGGGCGTTGATCCCGAAGGTGAGGGGGACGGAGTATACGGCTATAGCTATTTCGGATCACGCTCCACACTGGGTGGACTTGGAGATAGGGGAGGAAAAAGAACGGCGTCCACCCTGGAGAATGGACATGGGACTAATGGCAGATGAGGGGGTGTGTCTAAGGGTGAGGGGGTGCATTGAAAAGTACTTGGAACTCAATGACAATGGGGAGGTCCAGGTGGGAGTGGTCTGGGAGGCGCTGAAGGCAGTGGTTAGAGGGGAGCTGATATCAATCAGGGCACATAAAGGAAAGCAGGAGAGTAGGGAACGGGAGCGGTTGCTGCAAGAACTTCTGAGGGTGGACAGGCAATATGCGGAGGCACCGGAGGAGGGACTGTACAGGGAAAGGCAAAGGCTACACGTAGAATTTGATTTGCTGACAACAGGTACTGCAGAGGCACAGTGGAGGAAGGCACAGGGTGTACAGTACGAATATGGGGAGAAGGCGAGCAGGTTGCTGGCCCACCAATTGAGGAAAAGGGGAGCAGCGAGGGAAATAGGGGGAGTGAGGGATGAGGAGGGAGAGATGGAGCGGGGAGTGGAGAGAGTGAATGGAGTGTTCAAGGCATTCTATGAAAGATTATATGAAGCTCAGCCCCCGGATGGGAAGGAGAGAATGATGTGTTTTCTGGACCAGCTGGAATTTCCGAAGGTGGAGGAGCAGGAGAGGATGGGACTGGGAGCACAGATCGAAATGGAGGAAGTAGTGAAAGGAATTAGGAGCATGCAGGCGGGGAAGGCCCCGTGACCGGATGGATTCCCAGTTAAATTTTACAGGAAATATGTGGACTTGCTGGCCCCGCTACTGATGAGAACCTTTAATGAGGCAAGGCAAAGGGGACAGCTGCCCCCGACTATGTCAGAGGCAACGATATCGCTTCTCCTAAAGAAGGAAAAGGACCCGCTGCAATGCGGGTCCTATAGACCTATTTCCCTTCTGAATGTGGATGCTAAGATTCTGGCCAAGGTAATGGCAATGAGGATAGAGGATTGTGTCCCGCGGGTGGTCCATGAGGACCAAACTGGGTTTGTGAAGGGGAGACAGCTGAATACGAATATACGGAGGCTGCTAGGGGTAATGATGATGGCCCCACCAGAGGGGGAAGCGGAGATAGTGGTGGCGATGGATGCCGAGAAAGCATTTGATAGAGTGGAGTGGGATTATTTGTGGGAGGTGTTGAGGAGATTTGGCTTTGGAGATGAGTATATCAGATGGGTGCAGCTGCTGTATAGGGCCCCGATGGCGAGCGTGGTCAAGAATGGACGGGGGTCTGCGTATTTTCGGCTCCATAGAGGGACGAGGCAGGGATGTCCTGTCCCCATTATTGTTTGCACTGGCGATTGAGCCACTGGCGATAGCATTGAGGGGTTCCAGGAAGTGGAGGGGAGTACTCAGGGGAGGAGAAGAACACCGGGTATCTCTGTATGCGGACGATTTGTTGTTGTATGTGGCGGACCCGGCGGAGGGGATGCCAGAGATAATGCAGATACTTGGGGAGTTTGGAGAATTTTCAGGATATAAACTGAACATGGGGAAAAGTGAGTTGTTTGTGGTGCATCCAGGGGAGCAGAGCAGAGAAATAGAGGACTTACCGCTGAGGAAGGTAACAAGGGACTTTCGCTACTTGGGGATCCAGATAGCCAAGAATTGGGGTACATTGCATAGGTTAAATTTAACGCGGTTGGTGGAACAGATGGAGGAGGACTGTCAATGGCAGGGAGGGTGCAGGCGGTTAAGATGGTGGTCCTCCCGAGATTCCTCTTTGTGTTTCAGTGCCTCCCGGTGGTGATCACGAAGGTTTTTTTCAAAAGGATTGAGAAGAGTATCATGAGTTTTGTGTAGGCCGGGAAGACCCCGAGAGTGAGGAAGGGATTTTTGCAGCGTAGTAGGGATAGGGGGGGGGCTGGCACTACCGAGCCTAAGTGAGTACTACTGGGCCGCCAATATCTCAATGGTATGTAAGTGGATGGGATAAGAGGAGGGAGCGGCGTGGAAGAGATTGGAGAGGGCGTCCTGCAGGGGGACTAGCCTACAAGCTATGGTGACGGCGCCGTTGCCGTTCTCACCGAAGAAATACACCACAAGCCCGGTGGTGGTGGCTACTCTGAAATTCTGGGGGCAGTGGAGACGGCATAGGGGTAAGACGGGAGCCTCGGGGTGGTCCCCGATAAGAAATAACCATAGGTTTGCTCCGGGGAGAATGGATGGGGGATTTGGAACATGGCAAAGAGCAGGAGTAACACAATTGAGAGATCTGTTTGTAGATGGGACGTTTGCAAGTCTGGGAGCGCTGACCGAAAAATATGGGTTGCCCCAAGGGAATGCATTCCGGTATATGCAACTGAGGGCTTTTGCGAGGCAACAGGTGAGGGAATTCCCGCAGCTCCTGACGCAGGAGGTGCTGGACAGAGTGATCTCAAAGACATGGGTGGGGGATGATAAGGTATCAGACATATATAGGGAAATGAGGGACGAGGGGGAGATTATGGTAGATGAGCTGAAAGGGAAATGGGAAGAAGAGCTGGGGGAGGAGATTGAGGAGGGGCTGTGGGCTGATGCCCTAAGTAGGGTAAACTCATCGTCCTCGTGTGCCAGGCTAAGCCTGATACAATTTAAGGTGTTACACAGGGCGCATATGACTGGAGCACGGCTCAGTAAATTTTTTGGAGTAGAGGATAGGTGTGCGAGGTGCTCGAGAAGCCCAGCGAATCACACCCACATGTTCTGGTCATGTCCGGCACTACAGGGGTTTTGGGTGGGGGTGACAAAGGTGCTTTCGAAGGTGGTGGGGGTCCAGGTCGAACAAAGCTGGGGGTTGGCTATATTCGGGGTTGCAGAAGAGCCGGGAGTGCAGGAGGCGAAAGAGGCTGATGTTTTGGCCTTTGCGTCCCTAGTAGCCCGGCGCAGGATACTGTTGATGTGGAAGGAAGCCAAGCCCCCGGGTGTGGAGACCTGGATAAATGACATGGCAGGGTTTATAAAGCTGGAACGGATTAAGTTCGTCCTAAGGGGATCGGCTCAAGGGTTCACCAGGCGGTGGCAACCGTTCGTCGAATACCTCATAGAAAGATAGAGGGAATGGAAAAGAAGAAGACAGCAGCAGCAGCCCAGGGGGGGGGGAGGAACCAGAAGGACTGTCAGGGATGTTAGTGTACATGTATAATATGTATAGGTTGTTGTTATAGGTAATTGTATACTGGGCTGCTGAATTGTATTTTTGGAGAGTATTTATTTGGGACAAGGCAGTTGCCATTTAGTTTTGTTTTTTAATTTTGATGTTGTTTATATATTATTTATTTCTTGTTTAAAAAACTGGCCATTGTTATTTATATTGTTATATTACTGTGTAAAAGATACACAATGTACTGTTATGGTTGGCCAAAAATTGAATAAAATATATATTTTAAAAAAAACAGGCTTACTTTTAATATTGACGTGAAGCCCCCCATGATATCATTTAGGTGGCGTGGTAATATTCCAGCGATCGCCGGGAAACGACGTGAAAGTGAGGGGACATGGGTTCCTCAGCATAACTTGCCTTTTTCTCCCTGTTAGCAGACACGGCGGCAAAGTGGCAGAGCCGATTATCTTTGTCAGGGTATTAATCGTGCCTCGATGGGTTACCCCATTCTCTTCACAATATACATCAATCATTTGGATTAGGGAGCCAAAAGTAATACTTCCAGGTTTACCGAGGACACAAAGCTTGGTGATGAGGAGGGTGTTAAAAGGTGATTTAGACAAGTTGAGTGAACAGGCAAATACAGGGCAGATGCAGTGTAACATGGATGAACGTGAAGTTATCCACTTTGGACAGAGAAACAGAGTGGGGGAATATTATTTAAATGGCAATGGATTGGGGCATGTTGACGTACAAAGGGACCTGGGTGTCCTTGAACACCAGTCGCTCAAGGCAAGCTTAGAGGCACAGCAAGCAGTTAGGGTGGCAAATGATATGTTGCCCTTTATTGCGATTTGAGTTCAGGAGCCAGATTTTACTGCAGCTGTACAGGGCCTTGGTGAGACCACACCTGGAGTACTGTTTTGGTCTCCTTATCCAAGAGGGAGTGTAAGCGAAGGTTCGCCAGACGGATTCCTGTGATGGCAGGATTGTCGTAGGGGGATTGAATTGACTGGAATTTAGAAGAGAGGAGATCTCACTAAAATGTATAAAATTCTGACAGACTGGACGAAGGGATGGCGTTTCTTCTGGCTGTACGTCTAGAACAAGGGGCCACAGTCTCAGGATACGGGGTAGGCCATTCAGGACTGAGATGAGGAGAAACGTCTTCACTCAAGAGGGTGGTGAGCCTGTGGAATTCTCTAACACAGAAGGCTGCGGAGGGCAAGTCGCTGAATATGTTTGAAAAGGAAATGGATCGATTTCCAGACTCTAAATGAGTTGATGAGTATGGTGCTGAGATATAGGATTAGCCATGATCATATTGAATGGTGGAGCAGGCTTGAAGGGACGTTGGCCTACTGCTGCCATTATTTTCTGTAATTGCCCTATTCTGGCACTTTCCAAGTCCTAATGGAGCAATACTAGGAAGGTTAGGTAGCGCCTATGGCATTCGGTGCTGATCCATTAGTACCCACATCTATAGAGGCTACAAAGAGAAATACTCGCAAAAATGAAAAGGACATACTCACTTTGTGCTTTCCCTCTGGATGCAATTTGGAAGGGAGACCTGAAATGTGATTGTGTGACGGCCTGGTCAACTCCAATGCTTGAAGGTACTTTGGGAGAATCTTTGGATTTATACGGCACCTGTAACCTGGAGTAAGATGTCCAAAGGTGCTTCCTGGCAGGTGCTGCGAGAAACAGATACTGAGCCAGACAGATTAAAAAAGATGAACAATACAAACATACGAGATAGGAGAGATAGGCCCCACGCCTGTCCCGCCATTCAATATGATGGCTGATATTTTGAATTCCACATTCCCAATTGTCCTCGATAACCTTTTGCCAAATAAGAATCTTCTTAAGGGCAGCACGGTAGCATTGTGGATAGCACAATTGCTTCACAGCTCCAGGGTCCCAGGTTCGATTCCGGCTTGGGTCATTGTCTGTGCGAAGTCTGCACGTTCTCCCCGTGTGTGCGTGGGTTTCCTCCGGGTGCTCTGGTTTCCTCCCACAGTCCAAAGATGTGCAGGTTAGGTGGGTTGGCCACGATAAATTGCCCTTAGTGTCCAAAAGTGCCCTTAGTGTTGGGTGGAGGTGTTGACCTTGGGTAGGGTGCTCTTTCCAAGAGCCGGTGCAGACTCGATGGGCCGAATGGCCTCCTTCTGCACTGTAAATTCTATGATAATCTAGGACTAATCTAGGACAAAGGTTCAGCACAACATCGTGGGCCAAAGGGCCTGTTCTGTGCTGTATTTTTCTATGTTCTATGTTCTACCGAACTCCAGCTTTAAAAATATTCAAAGACTCCACCCCCCCCTTCTGAAACAGAGAATTGGAAAGTCACACAGCCCACGTTTGAAAAACAGTGCCTAGGTTTCTGGACTCACCCACAACTTGTACGCAAAGAGGTTTAAATAACGACTTGCAGTTACATAACATCCTTGATGGAGTAAAACATTCCGAGTGCGACAGGATGCAGTAGCAGATCATTTAGAAATACATAATATAATCAAACAAGAGTCAGCATGCGAGCTTGGAGGAGCTGAGTGGGAAGTTTGGGTTGGCGCGGGGTGCAGGTTTCAGGCATATGCAGGTGCGGGATTTTGCGAGGAAGGTCTTCCCAACCTTCCCGATAGTGCCTGCCTCCTCGCTATTGGAGGCGGTGCTGTCAGCGGGTGGTGGTGAAGGGGGGGGGGGGGGGGGGGGGGGAGGGTCAGAGAAGGGTGTTGTCTCAGCGATTTACAGGAGGCTTTGAGGGCGATAGGGATGGAGGGGGTTAAGACGAAGTGGGAGGAAGCGCGTGGAGCGGCGCTGCAGGAGGGATTGTGGTGCGAGGTGCTGCGGAGGATAAACACTTCGACTGTGTGCGAGGCTGGGGCTGATGCAGCTAAGGATGGCGCACCTTACAAAGTTTACGATGAGCTGGCTGCTCGAGGGGATGGAGGAGGTCTATCAGCAATTTGGGAGGGGCCTTGCGAACCAGGAACAGATGTTTTGGTCCTGCCCGAAACTGGAGAAGTTTTGGAGGATGGTTTTCAGCACCATTTCGGGGGATCTGCATGTGGATGTGGAGCCTGGTCCCCTGGAAGCCATAGTCAGGGTGTCAGACTGGCCAGAGCTGCAGGTGGATGCGGGGCAGGTGTCTTAGCCTGCATCTCGCTGATTGCTCGCAGGCGGGCGTCTCGTTGGGGTGGGGGTCAGCCTCTCCGAGTGGCCCATGAGAAAGTGAAATTTGCTCCAAGGGTTGGGGGCGAGCGTTATGTTTGTTCATTTGGGATTTTGGACAGTTGGTTACCGTTGACCTCTGAGGGAGGGGCCGGGCAAGGTGGAGGGCTGTGTGTGTTGGGGGTTTTGAGTTTGTTATAAATTGTAAAAATGTTGAAAATGTAGAATAAAAATACTTTTATTAAAAAGAGTCAGCATGGCTTCATGAAGGGGATATCCTGCCTGACAAATTTATTTTATTTAAACTTCATAGTCACTCAAGGTCAGAATCGAACCCGGGTCCCTGGCACTGTGAGGCAGCAGTGCTCACCACTGCCATTGTATCCACCACTGTGCGTCCTTAAGGATAGGGCATGGTGGCACAAGTGATTAGCACTGTGGCTTCACAGCGCCAGGGTCCCAGGTTCGATTCCCCGCTGGGTCACTGTCTGTGCGGAGTCTGCACGTTCTCCCCGTGTGCGCGTGGGTTTCCTCCGGGTGCTCCGGTTGCCCCCCCCCAGTCCAAAGACGTGCAGGTTAGGTGGATTGGCCATGATAAATTGCCCTTAGTGACCAAAAAGGTTAGGAGAGGTTATTGGGTTACGGGGATAGGGTGGAAGTGAGGGCTTAAGTGGATCGGTGCAGACTCGATGGGCCGAATGGCCTCCTTCTGCACTGTTTGTTCTCTGTCTTCATAACTTATCCCTACAATGACATGGGAGCAAGTCCATTTGTGACGACGATCAATGTGGAATATCACTTCTTTCAACAACAGGCTATTTTAATTCGATTGTCACTGACCTCATTGATTGTGTACTTGGAATCTCAGCGTGGCTTCCAAGCAGAACGGGGAACAGTCGACACAATCTCTGGAGCACGTAAAATTCAACAAAATGTCTGCAAACAGAATAGAACCTCTACGGTGTTTGTTGACCTGATCTGGGCTTTTGACACAACAAACTGAGGAGGCCTTGTGGAAGGTTCTGTAAAAATATGGTTGCCTGAAAAGATAATTGGTGTCATTTGCTCGTTTCATGATGGACGGAGAGCCAGCATGATGGGAAGTGGTACATCATCAGATGCCTCTCCTGCCACCAACCGCACCAAGCAAAGCTCCATCTTGGCTTGCTTGTACTTTTCAGCCACATTGCAGTGAAGGATCTTGACGCATGGGGTACACATTCAATCCAGGAGACAAGAACCTCTTCACCTTGCAACAGCTCGCAGCTTGCACAACGGTTACTCAACTGGGTGAACTCTTGCTCACAGGCGATTGTGACCTCGCGGCACACGAGGTTGGTTGTTGATCGCTTTGCTCTAGCCTCAGAACTCTCCGGCCTGCCAATAACCCTGAAGGCGACAGAGATCTTTATCAACCTGCCCAGTGGCCACGTACGCCAAGGTACACCCTGCTGTCCAGTACCGTCGTTTTTCGACCTTGAGAGTATCCTCTCCAATAACACCGCACTGGATGACAAAAATTAACCACCACCCGGCAAATGCAAACTCGCCGTTTGGCACGCTGCTCGGAATTTGAAAAGACCACAAGATCAAAGATCAAAGTCTACCAGTTCTTGTCTTTGTGGGTGCGAGACTTGGACAACCATTTAAAGCACCCGGAAGCATTCCATCTTCGCTGTCTGAGATCTATTTGCAACATCAGATGGCAGGACAAAATCCCCAAAACGGAGGTTCTTGCAAAGGGTTGCATACCGGGCATTGGGAGCAGGCGCAGCAAAGCTCAGCCCCACGGTTCGCATGGGGCGCTTGTGCGTACCAGAGGCAGCACTCTGCAGCCAGCTGGGCGCACGGGAGCCCACACCACAGGACATTCCAAACAGAGGTATAACTTCAATCTGAAAACCAACCTCCCAGCCTGCACGAGGATCACAATACACGGGGAGAAAAAAAAAATCTTGAGCTGACCCCAAGGGGTCTCCGTCATGGAACAAATTTCAACATTTGAGGGTAACTGAGTCAAGGGGCTTCAGGACGAGCCAGTGCGGTGCAACGCCATTGCCTCCATCCATTCCTCCAACAATAGGCAGTACTCGCAATCGGCTACGCAAATCAAGACTTAGCCCAACGCAAGATGACACCAACCAGGACAGCAAACTGGTGTAGTTTGTGCTGAACATTCCTCCATCATCATGATTTCAAAGCTGCAGTTAACCAATTCACTTTGAATAAACAAATACTTCCTGCAAAATTAGCGGTCAGATATATATTTTGTAAAAATCGAAACTATTCAATGCACCAGTGACCTCAAATCTAACAACCATCGCAGTTCCTCTCAATGCAGCAACTCTTCCTCGGCCGGGGGTTTCACAGCCCTGCTGATGGCAGGAATGAGGCACAAGGGGTCCTGCCAAGTCCAGGAGGGAAGCTGCTACGCCAGAGAGATGAGAAGCTGTGATATCTTTTACAGCCCTTCCGACACCGCGAACCCCACCTGAGGAAAAGACCTGAGGGAGGAGCAGTGCTCCGAAAGCTAGTGATTCGAAACAACCCTGTTGGACTTGGGTGTTGTGAGACTTCTTACTGTGCGCACCCCCCAGTCCAACGTCGGCATCTCCACATCTTTAAAAAAACGGTCAAGGAGAGAAGGCGAATTCATGATGCTGGGGAAGAATAATTAAATGCAGTTCAAGACGTTTACACTTGGTGAGAGCGGGTTTCATATCCTCCAGAATCACTTCATAACTAGTGAATTATTTCTAAAGTGTCGTCGCTGTCACTTTTTAAAGAGAACTGCACACAGATGGGCTTTCACTTCCTGTGGGGGGGGGGGGGGGGCGACCAAATTAAATCTTCTTTGCAACTGATAAAAAGGACATTGGCAGCAGGTTGGAAACCAATTGATTAGCCGCAGTAAACCTCGCTATGCAATAAATGCATTAAATGTAAACGTTTACTCCCAGGGATCACAAGTTGCTGACATTCTGACAAGCATTGTACCTTGACACAGCTGCAAGTATAAAAGCTTCAGGAACGGAAGAAAACTGGTTTATAAAATGTTTTATGCTTTAAAAACAAAACGCACTGTTTTGCATCATTAACATTGCACTTTACTACCAGTGAAACAGTACATGGACATTTACTAATATACATACCATCATTATAAGCAGCCATTGTAGTACATATACAATCAGGACTTATCTTTTTGTGGGGATTAAATTGAATAAATGCCACTCGACATTGTTGTTACTGTGTCAGTTCATATTTTGCGCCCAAAACAATTTAACATTTTAAATAAGCTTGCACAGTTCTAATATTCAGATTCAAGTTTAGGATGTGCACGTTTTCACATTTAAGAGACGGTAGTCTCGTGCCAAAAACCTCGGAACTGCAATCTCTGCTGCTGCCTGCTTGGTACAGTACATCCACATGCAAATACATCATTTCATCTCATTATATGATTAATACATTCGGCTCCGCGAACACCACTATAATGGAATTTATGAGAAAAGGTGTCTTTGATTAGTAAAAAGGACTTTATTCTGGTATGAAAATATAATCATACCATTTTATATACGAGTAAAAGACCCTTCTGATAGCTGTAACCCACAGGTTTATGTTGTGTGCCGCGTACAATAAATTGTCGGACAGACTTTGTCAAAGATACACCCCTCCCCAGTTCCCCATATGTAACCCAGCGTGGTTAGTTTGTCTTCCTTAATCTGGTGACATTGCAAATTATAAGCCGTACTTACCACCCCCTACACCCTCTCAAATCATAGCCATTCATTGGCACCATGTGATGCAGACAGCTATCCATACTACTCTGCCCAGCAAAGTATTGCGATAGATGAGAGTCCATTTGTCTTTTTTTTAATATAAACCCAGCAGTTTATTTTATTTATTTATTTTTTGCACCATCATTCTTGTTTGAAAATTGCTTTTTGAAAGATGTCTGTGGTACCTCACAAAAATGATTGACATTTTAAAAAAGAAAGTCAAGAGCTGAATACCTAAATTAAAATGTAAAAACACAATGTTATTGTGCAGTCCAGGTGAGTGTGGGGCAGAATGCCTTTGTTCTGAGTTACCAGTGTTTACAAGTGGTCACATGAGAAATGGCAACAAAAGAAAAACACAATTACAGACGGAATGGTCTATTTCCATTCAAAAAAAAAAAATCTTGGGCAGGTACAAGTGTTTTACAGGAAGTTGTAGCACTGTAGACTCAAGGCGCACTTACACTCCCATGTACCTCATAATACTGAACTGCATGTTTGCACCAAGATCCGGATTATACGCAGTAATGTACTTGTTTGTAAGAGGGAAAGGAACAACTATAGTCTGTTCAAGGACCTTCAACCAGGCTGACATGCATACACAATCATTTTGAGCACTTTACTGGTCTTGTACATTGAAACGCTTCATCACTCGATACACTACTGGGAGACAGGCTGCGGAAACAAAGCCGGCTTCTCAATCTTGTGTCAACCGAGAAGAAGCGCAGACTAAGATGTAGTGTAAAAGATTTGGAGAAACACGGGTGTAAATGCACCTTGAAAGCCAGCCAATGCTACTTCACAATTTACAGTACAGAGGGCATTTCAAAATATTGAATTTCAATGTCAACAGAGCTACTAAATTCTTGATCAACAGCAGCCGTTACAGATTCAAAAATATTCTGAGAGAGGCTAAAATTAGATCAGGTCTCCTCGATTACTGTATCAACACTAGTAATGGTGCAATAAACAGAATTCTCATCAGCGATTGAAAAGTGCAAGATGAAAATAGTCTTGAGCTATCAAGTACTTGTGGAAAGGTGGAACTGTTTGTGAGCGTTCCAATTCAGTATATATGTTGGGAAATACTTGTATATATAAAAAGATGGGATGCATTAAAGTTTGGTGCCTGATCCCGATTTGGTCTGGCGTTCCACATAGAACAAGATGTAGGCCTTGGCCTTCATTACAGCTTCTTCCTCAGTCAAAGTAACAGTACTGTCATTGAAGTGGAACCAGCGGCCTTCGTGAGTCGCGTATGCAGTGTAATGACCCGAGCCGACTCTGAGAGGGAAAGGGGGGAAAAAAATAAAGTTACTCCTCTAGTGAGAAAGTGGACGCTTTGCAACTTCAGTCAATTTCAATTTGCTTCACATAAGATTGCAAACATAACCAGTTAAATTTTTTATTCCTCATTTTACAGGGGTATTCATTCCGAATCACACAAGGCTAGATGTAGATGACTTCATAGAATTTACAGGGCAGAAGGAGGCCATTCGGCCCATCGAGTCTGCACTGGCCCTTGGAAAGGACAACCCACTTTTTTTCTTTTTTTTTTTTTTTTTTTAAAAAAAAAAAAGAGTACCCAATTCATTTTTTCCAATTAAGGTGCAATTTAGCGTGGCCAATCCACCTAACCTGCACATCTTTCGGGTTGTGGGGGCGAAACCCACGCAAACACGGGAGAATGTGCAAACTCCACACACAGTGACCCAGAGCTGGGATCGGACCTGGGACCCCGGCGCCGTGAGGCAGCGTGCTAACCACTGTGCCGCCCCAAGGACAACCCACTTAAGCCCAAGTCTCCACCCTCTCCCCGTAAACCAGTAACCCACCTGAGTCATATTTAAAGAACAAGAACAAAGAAAATTACAGCACAGGAACAGGCCCTTCGGCCCTCCCAGCCTGCGCCAATCTTGATCCTTTATCTAAACCTGTTGCCTATTTTCCAAGGATCTACTTCCCTCTGTTCCCCGCCCGTTCATATATCTGTCTAGATGCATTTTGAATGATGCTATCGTGCCCGCCTCTACCACCTCGCTGGCACCCACCACCCGCTGCGTAATAAACTTTCCACGCATATCTCCCTTAAACTTTCCCCCTCTCACCTTGAAATCGTGGCCCCTTGTAATTGACACCCCCACTCTTGGAAAAAGCTTGTTGCTATCCACCCTGTCCATACCTCTCACAATTTTGTAGACCTCACTCAGGGCTTTCAACCTCCGTCTTTCCAACGAAAACAATCCTAATCTACTCAACCTTTCGTCATAGCTAGCACCCTCCATACCAGGCAACATCCTGGTGAACCTCCTCTGCACCCTCTCTAAAGCATCCACATCCTTCTGGTAATGTGGCGACCAGAACTGCACACAGTATTCCAAATGTGGCCTAACCAAAGTCCTATACAACTGTAACATAACCTGCCGACTCTTGTACTCAATACCCAGTCCGATGAAGGCAAGCATGCTGTATGCCTTCTTGACCACTCTATCGACCTGCGTTGCCCCCTTCAGGGTACAATGGACCTGAACTCCCAAATCTCTCTGTACATCAATTTTCCCCAGGACTCTTCCATTGACAGTTTAGCCCGCTCTTGAATTAGATCTTCCAAAATGCATCATCTCGCATTTGCCTGGATTGAACTCCATCTGCCATTTCTCTGCCCAACTCTCCAATCTATCTATATTTTGCTGTGTTCTCTGACAGTCCTCCTCGCTATCTGCAACTCCACCAATCTTAGTATCATCTGCAAACTTGTTAATCAGACCACCTATACCTTCGTCCAGGTCATTTATGTATATCACAAACAACAGTGGTCCGAGCACGGATCCCTGTGGAAACACCACTAGTCACCTTTCTCCATGTTGAGACACTCCCTTCAACCACTACTCTCTGTCTCCTGTTGCCCAGCCAGTTCTTTATCCATCTAGCTAGTACACCCTGAACCCCATGCGACTTCACTTTTTCCATCAACCTGCCATGGGAAACTTTATCAAACGCCTTACTGATGTCCATGTATATGACATCTAGAGCCCTTCCCTCATCAATTAACTTTGTCACTTCCTCAAAGAATTCTATTAGGTTTGTAAGAATCAACAGAATAAGATTATCCAAAGTAATTACTTAGCCCAACATTTAGCCACACCATCACATTATCCCATCCTGACTGCCAGACCCTCTGATTCTTACTCATATTCTCAAGAAACACATACACACGCTTCTCTTATGGATTGAGTGGTGCTTCCATTATTTAACATAACATTATGCAGGGCATAATGAAATTGGCCTGGAGTGGGCTGCAATGATTTTTTTGTGAGTGCTTACAGCAACACGCTCTGAAATAGAGTGAGCCAAGTACATTACAATAACTTAAATTGCATTTAATATTGGTGTTCTATGGCCAAGTGAATGCATCTATCAGAAGTGGCCTGGCTGAGCAATTAAACTGTCTTGCACAATGGTTTGCCCAGTGAAATTGTTGATGAATAAAAGAAAGTTTCTAATAAAATGAATGCGGTTGTGTTTGACTGCTCTGCATCTGGTTGGAAGTATATTCCAGAATGTATAGATGCCGACTTTCCCCAAGTTAAATGGGGTCTTCTCTGAAACTATTTGACTAGAAAGTCAAATCGATCCACCTACCAGAAGAGAAAATAGAGCTTTGCTCCTGGATACAGTGATGCTAGTTATCCAGTTTCAGCTCTGGTCCCCATGCCTCATGGAGGCTGCGGAGAAGACTGATCAAATGTAAAAGGGATGAGCAAGGAGGAAAAGGGAGATCGCAGCTTAAACTCTTGTGGCTGAGGAAGTGGTGACCTCACCGAATGGGGCAGAGGGTAGACCCAGACTACTGCATCCAATCAAACAAAAAGCAGGATCAGGGAACAAAATCATTTTCAACTGATATTGGGAACAGCACTGAAAGTAGGAGCAATTTGGGGGGAAACTCTGCAAGGTGGGATAGGGAGGGGACAGAACTGGGCTGGCTTTCCTAACAGGGTAATTAGGTGAACTACAATTGGTTTTAATCAGTGAACTGCATTTGCCCTCCTTCAATTTTACAGCGAGCTGCTGTACGGTCACCGATTTGATTCCCGGGCTGGTCTTAGCTGGGGCTAATATAAGTATAATAACCAGCCCTGGGAGTGGAAGAAAACTGGACAGGTTCCCACTCGGCGTGTGTCATTGGCAAGAGGATGTACACCCATAGTCAAGACTCGTACATGGACATGGCACACTTGGAAAAAGTATATGAGGGTTTGAAGACAGGGAGAGAGAAAACTAGCCAGACGGGAAGGCACACCTGCAGTGCACGAGTTTAGAACATAGAACATTACAGCGCAGTACAGGCCCTTCGGCCCTCAATGTTGCGCCGACCTGTGAAACCACTCTAAAGCCCATCTACACTATTCCCTTATCGTCCATATGTCTATCCAATGACCATTTGAATGCCCTTAGTGTTGGCGAGTCCACTACTGTTGCAGGCAGGGCATTCCACGCCCTTACTACTCTCTTGAGTAAAGAACCGACCTCTGACATCTGTCCTATATCTATCTCCCCTCAACTTAAAGCTATGTCCCCTCGTGCTAGACATCACCATCTGAGGAAAAAGGCTCTCACTGTCCACCCTATCCAATCCTCTGATCATCTTGTATGCCTCAATTAAGTCACCTCTTAACCTTCTTCTCTCTAACGAAAACAGCCTCAAGTCCCTCAGCCTTTCCTCATAAGATCTTCCCGATCTGTATTGTCCCAGTGACGCCCTGAAGCAATTGCAATCACTGCAGCAGCAGATGGTCAATTTTATCAGTCGCTCAGATAAGGCATGCCTAACAGCAGCAACATTATACATGGCAAATAGTAAAACTATTAAAAAGCAACATCGCCAAACACACAAGGACTGAAACAAACAGTAACAACATTGGCTCCCAGCCCAGCCGCGAGCTACATAGTAAATCGATCCTCGTATACAATGCTGTGTGATTTAAGTGTGTAATACATTTGACCATTTTCCCAGACATGGCGAATTCACACAGCAGCAGCCAAAAACAAGACACATGCAATAGTGCAATTATACAATGCAATTATAAAAGTTCATGATTCCCCCACCCACTGTTGGATTAGACTCAGGCACCAGTCTCCACCCTCGGGAACAGGCTAGCGGGTTCCTGAAAGAAACTGCTGAAGAACTCACCTTATTGTTTTCCTTTGTTGAGGGGGATGTACCCAGCTCTCCACATCATGGAGCTCACTGTATGAAACCTGGCACATGGGTCCCAATCTCATTGTATCACTGAGTAGCATATTGCATCACTGCTGTCTAATTGCCTCCAGCTTAAGTCTAGATAGAACCATGACTGCTATTTAATCCTACACCCAAAAATGCTTTTCAGCACGAATCATAGAATCCCTCCAGTACAGAAGGAGGCCATTCGTCCCATCAAATATGCACCGACCCTCTGAAAGAGCAACCTACCCATTTCTTCCCCCACATCCATCCTGCCCTCTCCCCGTAACCTAACCGTCACATCTTTGGAACATGGGAGGAAACCGGAGCACCCGGAAGAAACCCACGCAGACACGGGGAGAACATCTAAACTCCACACAGAGGCCGACTGGAAGCCAGTGTCTAAGTGCGCACGACACAGATCTGTGCTGGCTCCCTTCTAGTTTATCATTCATATAAACGACATTGATGATTGTGTGGGGGGTAGGGTCAGTGAGATTGCAGATGGCACAAAGATTGGCCGGTTGGTTAACAGTGAGGCCGAGTGTCTTTGGTTACAGGAAGATGTAGACGGGATGGTCAAATGGGCAGAAAAGTGGCAGATGGAATTTAACCCTGAAAAGTGTGAGCTGGTACACTTTGGAAGGAGTAATTTGACAAGGAAGTATTCAATGAATGGCCTGACACTGGGAAGTTCCGAGGAACGAAGGAACCATGTCTATCATCATCCTGTCTCCTACAGCTAAGCCAATTTTGATCCACCTCATCAAGTTGCCCTGTACCCCATGTGCATTCGCCTTCTTTATAAATCTCCCTTTTGGGATCTTGTCAAAGGCTTTGCTGAAATCCATGTAAACTACAGCACGTGCACTACCCTCATCTACGCATCTGGTCGCATGCTCAAAAACTTCAATCAAATTTGTTAGGCATGACCTCCCTCTGACAAAGCCAAGCTGACTGTCCCTTGCCTCTACAAGTGAAAACAGAGCCTCTCCTTCAGAATTTTCTCCAATAGTTTCCCTAGCGTTTCCCTAGAGTCTCACTGGCATGAGACTCACTGGCCTGTAGTTTCCTGGCTTATATCTGCAACCTTTCTTAAGTAGTGGGACCACATTAGCTGATCTCCAGTCCGCTAAAGTTTACACTAAATCCGATTTAAGTAGAACAGCTACAAGTTCATTACTATAATGAAAATAGATCTTTTGACTATGCAATTCTTTCTATAATGTTTCTGGCTTCGGTTTTAAGGTCCCCATAGGATGAACCTCACTAGGGTGGCACAGTGGTTAGCACTGCTGCCTCACAGCGCCAGGGCCATGGTTCAATTCCAGCCTTGGGTGACTGCCCGTGTGGAGTTTGCACTTTCTCCCCGTGTCTGCGTGGGTTTCGGTTTCCACTATCAGGATTGGAATTTTATTCCAAATCCGCATCATGAGGAAAGTCTTTCTTGGATATCCCCTCAGTCACCTCCTTTCAAAGTTACAGAGCTCATGTTTTTCCTTATGTGTTTGGGATAGATCTCACTTCTTTGTCTGTACCAACTCTAAATGTTTCCCCAGTCTCTTGGTAACCGGAGCTGGATGCAGTAGTTTTTTAAAAAATTATTTCATGAGACGTGAGCAAGGCCAGCATTTATTACCCATTCTCAAGTGCCTTCGAGAAGGTAGTGGCGAGGCACATTCTCGAATCACTGCAATTCACCTTGTGTGGCTACATCCATACTTCTGTTTGGAAGAGTGTTCTAGGTTTTTGACACAGCGACAGCAAAGGAACAGTGATACAGTTTCAAGTCAGGGTGGTGTGGGGGTTGTAGAGAATCTTGCAGGTGGTGGTGTCCCCAAGTGTCTGGTGCCCTTGTCCTTCGAGGTGGCAGAGGTCACGGTTTGGAAGGTGCTGGCTGTGGAGTCTCGACAGGTTTCTGCAATGCATCTTGTGTTTGATAGACAATTCTGCCACTGTGCAGTGGTGGTAGCGGGAGTGAATGTTTAAGATGTGGGTGGGTGCCTGTCAACCGGACTGCTTGGTCCTGGATGGTGTTAAGCTTCGAATGTTGTTGGAGCTGCACTCATCCAGGCAAGTGGCGAGTATTCCAACACACTCGTATACCCTGTAACTGGTGGGGGAGGCTTTAGGTGGACAAGAGGCGGGTTACTCTCCGCAGAATTCCCGGCCTCTTGTAGCCACAGCATTTGTATGACCGGTTCAGTCAAGTTTCCGGTCAATGGCAACCCCCGGGATGATAATGGTAGGAGGTGGTAAAGATGGCTATGCCACTAACGTCAAGGGGAGATGATTAGAATACCTCTTATTTGGAGATGGTCAATGCCTGTCACTATGTGGCACAAATGTTCCTTGCCACCTACCAGCCAGAGCCTGAATGTTGTCCAAGACTTTCTGCATTTGGACACTGACCACTTCAGTTTCCATGGAGTTGCGGATGGTGGGACCATAGAACGGTTACAGCAGAGAAAGAGGCCATTCAGCCCAACCATGTCTGTGCCAGCCAAAACAAAATAATAATAAAAAGCTAGCTGCCCATTTTAATCCCATCTTCCAGCACCTGGACCAGGTTACAGCAGATCCAGGTACCTTTAAATAGGTTGAGCCTTTCAGCTTCCACCGCCAAACCAGGCTGTGAATTCCAGACACCCTCTAGGTGAAGAACGTTTTCCTCACATCCTCTCTAATCCTTCTAACCGATCACCCTCAATTTGCTGACCTCTATTGTCATGTGAGAGTACCTTTAAGAAATGGATGTTTAAGCAATGTACCTTTAAGAAATGGAGCTGATCATATTACTGAAGTGATGTCAGAGGGTGGGGGGGGGGGGCTGAGCTCACATCTGCTTTTTTGAGTTTCAGTTTGAGAAGGCAGCTGGGAGTGCCTGTGTGTTTTGCTGAGAGCTGCAGGAAGAAACACAGAGCTGGTCTGTTGATCTCTGCAATCCAAAGACTATAAATATATTGAATGTAACCTAATGTCTGTTTTTGAAGGTTTGAAGTCTTTTGGATGCTTAAAGGAACAGTTTGAAGGATTATTTAGTGTTGTAGTCTTTTGGGGTTATCTTTGAAGTAATGGGTGTTAAGATATTCAATGTTTGTTTTTAAAAGGTTAACTTGTGTTCATAGAATAAACATGGTTTTGTTTTAAAAACCACTTGTCCATTCCTGCTGTATCACACCTGGAGAGTACGCCGTGTGCTTCCCACACCACAATCTATTAAAAATTGTGGGTCGGTTGAACTCCACGAAACACTTTGCAGGTTCTGTAAACCTGCACCCATAACACTACGCAAGGGGAAACGGGGCATCCATGGGTACAATCTAGGCCCCTCAATCTTGTACATCCCAATCTCCTCAGTTCCAAGGGAAATAATCCCAGCCTATCCAATCTTTCCTCGTAGCTGCAATTTTCCAGCCCTGGCAACATTCTTGCAAATTTGGTCTGTACTCTCTCCAGAGCAATCTTGTCCTTCCTCTAATGTGGTGACCAGAACTCGACACAAAGCTCTAGTTGTGGCCTAACCAGCCTTTTATATAGTTCCATCTTTTGTATTCAATACTTTGTCCATCAAAGGAAAGCATCCCATGTGCTTTCTTTACCACCTTATCCACCTGCCCCGTCACTTTCAGGGGTCTGTGGACATGCACTCCACCCCTCCAAATATCCTGTGTATTCCCTAGCTGTGTTGGTCCTCCCCAAATGCATTACCTCACACCTCTGCCATGTTTCTGCCCACACAATCAAATCATCGGTAGCCTTGTGGATAGCACAATTGCTTCACAGCTCCAGGGTCCCAGGTTCGATTCCGGCTTGGGCCACTGTCTGTGCGGAGTCTGCACATCCTCCCAGTGTGTGCGTGGGTTTCCTCCGGGTGCTCCGGTTTCCTCCCACAGTCCAAAGATGTGCAGGTTAGGTGGATTGGCCGTGATAAATTGCCCTTAGTGTCCAAAATTGCCCTTAGTGTTGGGTGGGGTTACTGGGTTATGGGGATAGGGTGCCGGTGTTGACCTTGGGTAGGGTGCTCTTTCCAAGAGCCGGTGCAGACTCGATGGGCCGAATGGCCTCCTTCTGCACTGTAAATTCTATGAAAAATCAATATCATTCTAGGGACACCAGCTATCCTTTTCACTATCAATAGCACCGTCAATTCTTGTGTCATCTGCAAAGTTCCCAATCATGCCACCTACATTGAAGTCCAAATCATTAATATATGGGCAGCACGGTAGCATTGTGGTTAGCACAATTGCTTCACAGCTCCAGAGTCCCAGGTTCAATTCCCGGCTTGAGTCACTGTCTGTGCAGAGTCTGCACGTTCTCCCAGTGTGTGCATGGGTTTCCTCCGGGTGCTCCGGTTTCCTCCCACAGTCCAAAGATGTGCAGGTTAGGTGGATTGGCCAAGCTAAAATTGCCCTTAGTGTCCAAAATTGCCCTTAATGTTGGGTGGGGTTACTGAGTTATGAAGATAGGATGGAAGTGTGGACCTTGGGTAGGGTGCTCTTTCCAAGGGCCGGTGCAGACTCGATGGGCCGAATGGCCTCCTTCTGCACTGTAAATTCTATGATATGCAAAGCACAGCAATACAGAGCCTTGTGGAACACCATTGGAAACAGTTTTCTATTTGCAAATACATTCATCAACCATTAACCTTTGTTTCCCGTCACTGAGCCAATTTTGGATCCAATTTACTACCTTCCCCATGGGATTTTACTTTTCTGAAGATATCAAACACAGTGCAATTATCAGCGAACATCCTCACTTATGATGGAGGGAAGGTCATTGATGAAGAAGCCGCAGATGGTTGGGCACCAGCCCGGGACTGAGATGTTTGGCCTTTAACCAACCGTCTTCCTTTGTGCTAAGTGTGATTCCAAGTGGAGTATTTGCCCTTTGCTAGGGCCCCTTGCTATCTCACTCTGTCAAATGCCGCCTCGACTCTCACTTCCACTTTTTTGGCATGTTTGGACCATGGCCGTAAATAACAGGAGCTGAGGGGACCTGGCAGAATCCAAACGGAGCACTGGTGAGGTTATTCCCTCTTGATAGCACTTGTCGACAACATCTTTTATCACTTTGCTGATGACCAAAAGACTGATGGGATGATAATTGGCCAGATGGGATTTTTCCTGCTTTTTATGGACAGAAAATATATGGGTAATTTTCCACATTGCCAGGTTGCCGCCAGTGCTGAAATTGTCCGCCTGTATTTTTTTCTTTTGAGGTAGTTCCTAACTGAAAAAAGAAACCACAACGCTAGGTTTCTGGAAAAGGGAGGGTGTGTAACCCTGGATTCCTGGCTGTGATTCAGACTTCTGTGGCATTTGGTTGCGAGGGAAACAGAAGCTGATAGGTCAAATGTTAGTCCATGGTCAGAACAGTAGAGACAGGCTGTGGAGAGCTGCATGAGATAGCGAAGGAAAATAAGTCATGCCAAAATTAGATCAAAAAGGCTGGTTCTGTCCGTAGAATTGTGGGGCATCTGGAACGGTGCATTTTCTTTGAAATTATACCAGTGATTCCAGGTGGAGCAAAAGGGGTGCTCAATGTCTACTTCCTTCGTGAATAACGGAACTGAAACTCTACCCAGGGAAGACAGAGTTCTGAGGGACAATGTGGCTGAGATTAGTGTTGTATATGCTGAAGGGACCATTAAGAAATCTATGAGGTCTAGGCTTGTAGTAGCAGCTATTTGAAATATAATTTATGGTCTATTGAATACAATCTGTTAATATATGTCTACGTTTTTGTTTATTTTGGTTTGATTCTTACAGGAAAAGTTTTTTAAATGGAAATCTTGTCCATCAGCTTCTTCCATATGGATCATTTGGGAAGTTTGCTTCAATTAGGGATCAGTGTTCATGGGGATTGTAACAACTGGGACAATTTTGGCTCAAGGCATCGCTAGTTCTGGAGCACAAGTCTCCAGTGCTACTGCGGGATGTTGTCAGAGCTCAGAGCCTTAGCCAAACTCAGTGCCTTCTGTCATTCTTAAAATCACACTGGCTGGAGACTCAGAGTGATGTTGGGGACCACGGGAGGAGGCCAAGATGGATCATTCACTCAGCCCCTCTGGCTGAATGAAGGTGGTTGCAAATGACGACACTGGGCTTCCCCCATCATTGTGGATGGGGGTATTGTGCAGCCTTCTCATCCTCCAGTTAGTTGTTTAATTGTCCATCACCATTCACGACTGGGTGGGGCAGGACTGCAGAGCTTGGATTCAGTGTCGATACATATGATTAAGGTGTACAATTACAGTGCTGCACAGTCTTAGACTTATACTCTACCTAGGTAAAAATACAATGCAGCTTTGTAGAAACCTCCTCTCCAGTGATTAGACACAAGTAGCATCCTGGGATCTCTTTCAACAGGCACCTCAGCCAATCAGATACCATTCAACAAACAGTCGCTTCGCCATCTCCTAACTTCCAACTTAGAATTCCAAATTACTTGTTCAAACAAAAATATAAAAGGGCCAATGTTCCTGTTCATTGTACTCCAGGACAACCAAATGCCAATAAAGAAAACAAGATGCCTGAATGAGTTACTGTATCTTCGTGGTTTCCAGGATACAAAGCATCATCATTACAAGTGATTTCCAAATTAAACTCTTGGAAGCAAAAGGGACATTTTCAAATCTTTTAGTTTATCCAAACATATATTTTCAGCTGTAGGCCATTAATTTTGCCTTGTGGAAAACATCTGGCTCTGAAAATGCAGGTCACTGGGCTTGCCAATATGTCATCAGGGTAGCACAGTGGTTAGTGCAGCTGCCTCACAGCGCCAGAGGCCCGGGTTCGATTCCGGCCATGGGTGGCTGGGTGGAGTTTGCGCATTCTGCCCAAGTCTGTGTCGACTTCCTCCGGGCCCTCCAGTTTCCTCCCACAGTCCCAAGATGTACAGGCTCGGTGGATTGGCCATGCTAAATTGCCCCTTGGTGTCCAAAGGTTAGGTAGGATTACAGGGATAGGGCGGGCGAATGGGCCTCGGTAGGGTGCTCCTTCAGCTGGGTAAAGACATTAGTCATTTGACTCCATCTCCACGACCTGTTTTGTTAAAAAAGGGAAATCCATAGAATCCCTACAGTGCAGAAGGAGGCCATTTAACCCATCAAGTCTGCACCGACCCTCTGAAAGAGCACCCTTCCTAGGCCTACTCCCCCACCCTATCCTCGTAACCTCATAACCCCACATAACTTGCACATTTTGTACACCAGGGGGCAATTTATTTAATTTTTTTTAAATTTAGAGTACCCAATTGCTTTTTCCCCCCCCCCCAATTAAGGGGTAATTTAGCGTGGCCAATCCACCTACCCTGCACATGTGTTTGGGTTGTGAGGGTGAGACCCACGCAGACACAGGGAGAATGTGCAAACTCCAGATGGACAGTGACCGGGACCGGAATCGAACCCGGGTCCTCGGTGCCGTGAACCAGCAGTGCTAACCACTTCGCCGCCATGCTATCCTTCTAAGGAACAATTTAGCATGGCCAATCCACCTAACCTGCACATCTTTGTACTGTGGGAGGAAACCGGAACATTCAGAGGAAACCCACGCAGACGTGGAAAGTACAAACTCCACACAGTCACCCAAGGTTGGAACCCAGGTACCTGGCACTGAGGTAGCAGTGCTATCTATTGTATCACACTAAGATCTAAACCAAATCACACCAGAACAGGAAAATTATTGAAGTAATTCATTTCAGTCATTTAGAGATATGTTGACATTGATAGATATACACAGATTCAGTTCTTTAAAACAGGGTTTCTGGCCTGAACTTTACGATACAAAGCTTCTTCTCCAGGTAACGCCCTCACTATTCCAGGGTGACCAAGCCGCAGTTTATGCTGCAATTTTACTATGGGGCAGGACAAGTGACAGGCCCCAAGTAATGGTTGGGTTGCTTTAATCATCTCCAGCACTGTGTGGTGTACTTGTCACAACATTTAAATCTTAGAATAAAGTTTTACTATAGTTCCCACTGTGAGAAGCACTTGTCCACTATGTGAAGTCTCAGATCTAAGACAATTAAAAACCAAAGTGCTCACCCAGAACCATGATGCACCACCACAGCTGCAAGGTCATATAGGCAACTTTCTGGACCACTGTTCTCAGGCTGGAGTAGGGGAAAAGAAAAGTGCAGAGATCTTTGTTACAACAGTCATATTTTATTGTATTTTCCTCTTCAGTGCATTATTCGGCAGTCTCCCCCAGGCCGCTATCTGTTCTAGCTTTAAACTAGCTAAGGGGAGATGAGTGCGCATTATGGGTCGGTTGATCCAGCCTATTCAGGAATGGGTTCTGGAGGAAGAACACTGTTGGGAGCATCAGCACAGAGATCAGTGGTGGCACACTTCTGAATCAGATGTCGATTCAACACCCCAGTACAGGACATGAGCGTGGGCTTGACGTGGGCACTTCAGTGGAATACTGAAGGGAGAGCTGCTTTGTTGGAGGTGCAGTCTTTTGAATGATTCCCCATGTGCCTGTGTAGATGGCCACATACACTTTTCAGGAAAGGGCTGAAGGCGCTCTCATGCCCTGGCTAACATTACCCGTTCAACCAATACTAACAACTACTCCATCACTCATTTCATTTGCCATCTGAGTGACCTTGTTGCGTGCAATCTGGTTGCCACATTACCTCTTGAAACAAGGTCAGACGTGGAAAGATACAGTGCGTTTTTAAGGCTGATCCTTGCTATTTAGCATCACTGGAGAGGGGAGCGGGGTTTCAGCACTGGGTTGCGAACTCTGATCAGGCTGTGGGTTCCTCATTCACAGCAACTTGGGGAAACCGAGGCTTTTCAGTGCTGGCTGGACCCTGGTGAAGAAACAGGTGAAGAAAAAGGGGTGCAGGGGTGTTACCGCCTGGTGGTGGGATTTGGCAAAAAGGAGCGGAATCCTGATAGCTGGCAGCTACCATACCAGGGGATGGAAGAGGAGAGAGAAGGAAAAGATGTAGGCCAAGAACTGGTTGCTCAATCCTTTACAGCCTGTAACCGTAGCTGAGCGATGCCCACCTTCCATTCCAGTTACTCGACCACATCACATCGCCAGTTTTGAACATTAATTAGGCCAAAAACGTTTTGTTGGCTACAGCAGCTTTGATCAGGATCACGTCACACCGGCCCTGGGTCAATGCTGATTAATTATTTTTATTAGTTCCTGGGGTGTGGGCGTTGCTGGCTGGGTCAGAATTTATTGCCCACCCCTGAGGGCATTTAAGAGTCAATTACATCGCTGTGGATCTGGAGTTACATGAAGGTCAGACCGGGTAAGGATGGAAGCTTTCCTTCCTCAGAGGACCATTAGTGGGCCAGATGGGTTTTTACAACAATCGACAATTGTTTCGCGGTCATTAGACTTTTAATTCCAGAACTTTAAAATTGTTGAATTCATTTCACCATCTGCCATTGTGGGATTTGAACCCAATCCCCAGAGCATTACATTTTCCTGGGTCTCTGGATTGCTAGTCCAACGACAATACCACTGCCTCCCAGTTGTCTCATAGGTGTGAGATTATATTTTGCTCCCAGTTTGATATATGACAGGTCTCCACAAATTGTAATTTTTTTAAAAATTCCAATTAAGGGGCAATTTAGCGCGGCCAATCCACCTAGCCTGCACATCTTTTGGGTTGTGGGGGTGAGACCCACGCAGACACGGGGAGAATGTGCAAACTCCACACGCGACAGTGAGCCAGGGCCGGCATCGAATACGGGACCTTGGCGCCGTGAGGCAGCACTGCGCCACTGTGCCGTCCTAGGTTTCCATAAATAACCACTGCTGTGATTGGTGGGAAGACCACCGCCGAAAGATCGTTCCCTGGTAACCAGGTGACTGCAATGGGGAAGGACATCACAATCACATGACACCACAGGGAAGTTCCTTTTGGGTTGCAAAAAAATCCCTTTAAAACAAAAGAGAACGTAAACTGGGAAGGGGGCACAGTTCAACATGGTCTTCCTATTCACGATTGTAAGTTGTGTGTACAATAGAAAAGTGAACAAAGGAACAGCAACATATCCATTCATAGCTTCAGTCTTCACACCCCATTGAACAAGCAGCAAGAACAGGGAGGGAAGAAATGAGTGATTGGAGGAGGTGGAGCAGCGTGGCGGCAAACACAATCTGTGATTGGTGTAGTAGCTCAGTGTCTCCCTTGCTCACAGCTCCACCAACCATGACTCTGCCGTTGGTTCTATTTGCAAGATTTAGCATGAAAATGTGGTGAATTCCCAATGAGATTCTCATACAGGGTGCACCAAAACTATAGAACCACTGACACCTGGGGAAACGAAGCAAATGCCATTTTTGGTGTTTGTCCGGCCACAGAGTGGCACAACCTCAGGGAAAAATGGAGGGTGGGGGTGGGGATGCGTGCAAATTTTTATATCCTCAGGTAGACAACAGCAGCCTTATATCCGAATACATTTACCTCCAATAAGAAGCACTTCATGTCTAGGCCTCGCAGAGGAAATTCTACATAAGTATCTATCTTATTTCGCAGATATGCTGTCCAATGAAATCTTTTCAGATGCAAGCATAGCACCTAAAAGTAAAAAAGGGGGGGAAAAAAAAATCAGTCAGGCTATTTTGTGGGAAGCGTTATAATGTAATTCAGTTATTGATGTAACAACTCCTTTCAGCACTGGGCCGTGGCCATCTTCAGTTGCCTTCCGTCCATCATAAGGTTAAAGTGGTACATTCACTGATGATTGCACAATTTTCAGTACCATTATCGACTCCTCAGGTACTGAAGCAACGTGTGTCCATGTGCAGCTAGACCTGAACAGCATTCAGACTTGGGCTGATAGCATTCAGCAACATTACCATTGCTGAATCCCCTGCTGTCAGCTTCCTGGGGGTTACCATTCTCCAGAAACTGAACTAGACTAGCCACACTGCGGCTCCAAGAGCAGATCAGAGGCTGGGAATTCTCGGACGAGTATCTCACCTCCTGACTCACGAAAACTGTCCATCATCCACAAGGCACAAGTCAGGAGTGTGATTAAATACTCTCCAAAAACACTCGAGGAAGTTTGACACCAGCTAGGACAAAGCAGTCCACTTGATTAGCACCCCATCCACCACCTTCAACGTTCAGTCTCACCAGTGACACACAGTGGCAGCAGCATTTACCATATACAAGACGCACTGCAGCAACTGAACAAGGTTCCTTCAGCAGCACCTCTCAAACATGCAACCTCTACCCCTAGAAGGGCAAGGGCAGCAGATGTATGGGAACATCAGCACCTTCAAGTTCCCTTCCAAGCCACACACCATCCTGACTTGGAGCTATATTGCCGTTCCCTCACTGTCGCTGGATCAAAATCCTGGAACTCCCTTCCTAACAGCATTAGAGGTGTACCTACACCACATGGCCTGCAGTGGTCCAAGGCGGTGAGCTCTCCACCACCTTCCCACGGGCAATTAGGGATGGGCAATAAATGCTGGACTCACTAATGACATCTGCATCCTGTGAAAATAATAGAGGAAGAAAATGATAAATCTCCACTTTAATCAATTAACTTCAATACGGGTGCTGGGTGACATATCCAACTTCTACTGCAGATTCGGTACCATGAATAGATACTTTGGCAGCCTGGTATCCCAAGCAGGTACAGAGTTTCCTCCCTGTGAATCTTTGAAAACCTCAGTGAGACCTGCTGCATTGCTGTTCGATGCAAGTGCTGACTGAAGCTGGCATCAATCATCCCACCAAGCCAAACAGCGAGACTGCAAGCTGTATGGAACACAGGCACTGCTTGTACTCTACAATGGAGGCCTAACGATTCATTAGGCGGCCTTACTGTTGCAGCACATCCTTACTGTTGGAACTAGCCCACTCAGCGCTCACTGGATGGAGATTTAAATGTTTATAATCGGCTGTAGATTAGCCGTATTTCGAAAGCAATTAGCGCTGACCACAAGCCTGTCTGTCACGGTGGTGAAGTCTGATCTCTTGATAATGTCCCCAAATGTCAATTGGAAAATACAATTCAGACACGCGTATTATTAATTACACGAGCTACAAAACACCCCGAGTCAGATTTGAAAGCAAAACCTACAGACAAAGCAGCTTTAGCTATTATTTTGTATTTGACAATCTCATCAATAAATACACCAACTCAACTACTCAAAAAAAAAGAAGCAAAATACTAACCTTTGGCAACTTCTGAATCCAAAATTTTTTGGTGCTCTTCTGTCGCTTTTTACATTTGTGGCACATGTAGAGCTCGGTTTCATCCAGCTCCTCCAAGTCTGTGAAACTGCGGAGGCAATCTGCAAGAAAAATAGCCCAGAGAACTGCAATCACGCTGGCTCTCCCAAACTCTCATCTGTAATTCATTTTTCACCAAATTAAGTAAATCCAGTCTGAGAAAAGGAAACATGAAGTCATGTTTGCACAGTGCCTCAGAGGGAATTTTTTTTTTTTTTAGTACAATACAGCAATGACCGCCTTATTTAATCTGTTCAGGTAATGAAAACTATCTGGCGTTTTAGTGAGCTGATAGGGAGACACCTTTTCCATTGACAAGAGGGCCAGTGACCAGAGGTCAGATTTAAGGTAATTGACAAAAGGAAGAATATTTCTTTTTAAAAACTCAGCAAATTACGATGTTCATGCCTAAAAGGCGGTGACAGCCGATTCAATTTTAAATAAATTCAGAGCACCCAATTCTCTTTTTTCCAATTAAGGGGCAATTCAAGGTGGCCAATCCATCTACCCTGCACATCTTTGGGTTGTGGGGGTGAGACCCACGCAGACACAGGGAGAATGTGTAAACTCCACACGGACAGTGTCCCAGGGCCGGGATTGAACCCGGGTCCTCAGCACCGTGAGGCAGCAGTGCTAACCACTGCGCCACCATGTCGCCTCTTCATAGATTCAATATTAATTATCAAAAGGGCAGTGGATACAAATACATGAAGCAAAAACACTGCCGATACGATGCAATTGAATGGTTTTGCGATCCGAGGGCCTCGGAGGTCTCCTGCAAACCAGAGGTGGTGCATTAAGTTTGCAAACAGCTGGGAATCCTCCCAAAACACTTCCACGACTATTCTGGATGATGTTCTATTGCGGTATCAGGGGGAACCTGCTGCAGTTTGCACGCTGCATTGATTTCACTGTTTATGCCTGCACTCTATCATGCATTTTGGGATATTCTAGTGGGCACACATGCAGGGTTTCTGGAAACTCTAGAATTGAGTTTTTCCACTTAATTTACTGAAATAAAAATATCCACAATATAATTTCATCGCTACTTTTATGCACGGTGTCTTACTTTTAATTTGAAGATAGGTTTATATTTTAATTGAAAAAAAAGAGCAAAATACATTGGGTGAGAGTTTTGGGGGGGATGGGTGTGGGGAAGTGGAGGTTCCGGATTGCATTACCAGAGTCACCTATGTTGAAAAGACATTGGAAGAGA